>NW_009647401.1:2475716-2567524 GCF_000708025.1 Charadrius vociferus | reverse complement strand
ACAGCTTTCCAGGCAAGCAGTGCAGGAGACCTACCTGGGGTCCCAGGTCATGTGGAAGGACAGGAGCATGCCAGTGGTGGCACCGGTGGAGGCTCTCTAGAGGGCAGGTCCATGGAAGGACCCTTTGCCCTTCTTCCCCTCACACTGGTACCTCCAAGTTACAAACCCAGAAGCAAATAGCCCAGTCCTAAGCATCTGTGTAGGGGAGGGACGGGAGGAATTCCTGTATCAAGAATAATGTGGTGAGCAGGACTAGGGAAGTGATCATCCCCCTGTACTCGGCACTGGTGAGGCCCCACCTCGAGTACTGTATTCAGTTTTGGGCCCCTCGCTACAAGAAGGGCACTGAGATGTTGGAGCGTGTCCAGAGAAGGGCTACAAAGCTGGTGAGGGGTCTGGAGGACAAGTCTTATGAGGAGCAGCTGAGGGAACTGGGGTAATTTAGCCTAGGGAAGAGGAGGCTCAGGGGAGACCTTACCACTCTCTACAACTACCTGAAAGGGGGCTGACCTCTTCTCCCAAGTGACCAGTGATAGGATAAGAGGAAATGGGTTTAAGTTATGTCAGGGGAGGTTTAGATTGGATATTAGGAAAAATTTTTTTCACTGAAAGGGTTATTAGACATTGGAATAGGCTGCCCAGGGAGGTGGCGAATTTGCCATCCCTGGAGGTGTTTAAAAAAAGGGTGGATGTGGTACTTGGGGACATGGTTTAGAAGTGGTTTTGTCAGGGTAGGTTAATGGTTAATGGTTGGACTTGATGATCTTAAAGGCCCCTTCCAAACTCTATGATTCTATGAAATAAAGTTCCAGTTACCTCTTGTTTGTTAATGCCTCGGCTTGGTGGCACTGCGCTTGTACAAGTGCCAGTGTTTTGCCTGCTCCCTTGCTTCAGGCCCGAGCGTGTTCAGAGAGACAGATTGATAATGCTTCTATTCTGTATATCAGACACCAGACAAATTACTTTACCTTTTTGAAAGGGCTAAGCAGTGTTTGACTTTCTTTTTTTGATGGTGAAGAAGTGGAGAACAGTCTAGTAACTGCTGTCAGGGGAGGAAAAGCCAGGCTGTACTTCTTGCAGGTGGGGAAGATGCTCCCCCGCGCGGTGCCCGGCTGTACAGTTCAGTCCTAATCCGGCTTCTGAAGCTTCCTGAGAAAGAAGTGCTGTGACCAGCTTAACATGTGCCGTACATGCTATAATTACGCCTTTGTCAGCTGGCATTACTTTAAACAAGCTTTTAGAACACAATGGAGGGATTGACTAGAGCTTATGGTAGTGAACTGCAAGAAGGCAATTTAGAAATACAGTAATAAAATGGTTGCTACTGACTGGAGTCTTGCTCGCAGTGAATTATCTCAAATATATTTGCTGTTTCTGATTCTACAGCCTTTCCTCTAATTACATCGTTGCCTTGAAGGGACAGTAGTTCTCCATCAGCTTGTTCAAATTGGGTCTGGAGACAACATGACAAAATGTTATCTCCCTTACAGTGAATGAAGCCAACTAGAAAAAACAGCAGTTCCTTAATGCAGTTGCTCATTACCCATGAAGAGAATGATTTTATCTATATTGCTACAATGGTTGACTCTTCCATGCACTTGGCACTCCAGTCGCATTAAATGGGCTTCAAGGCAAGGAAGTCAGTGATGAATATTTATTCTTTTTATGAATTTGAAACCTCACTAACTATTAGCTGATCAGCAAGAGAGAGACTGACAATACGTGTGTGTCAACCTGCTGTGAAAAAGGAAGAACATGCACCTTTGCTAAATAAGTTCTTGTTCATTGCTGTAGACAAGGATGTCTGGTTTTGAGAGAAGGTGCGTGGGCAGGGAGGTTGAATTGGATTTAATTCATATTGGTTTTTAAGTTGACATCACTCTGTACTGCGCAAGCATAAGAGGGTTTCTTGTGTTTGTGGGACTTCTTTAGAGACACCGGGTTGGCAGCTGTCTTCCCGCAATTGGAGAGGGGAACGTGAGATTATATTCCATCTCTGTGTAATATAAGGTTAGACTGTTATGAGTTGTCCGTGTGCTTGAAGAGCCTGTGCAGCTGATGACAGCACGCTATTCGCAGTGTTGGCAGCGGTCCAGAAAGAAGAAATGGTAGACAGCATCCCCTGTATTAACAACCCCCTGAAAATCTCTGGCTGTATCATCTCTTCAATGAGACTGTGATTTTTGGAGAGGTATCTGGGCTGCATCTAATCCGGTACTAATAAGCGGCAGTAACTGGTAACGTGGATGCTGTGGGTGTACTGGGTCGCAGCTGAGACTGTGTAGTCCACACTGAGACCTCTCTTTGTACTCTTCGCTGCTGTTTGGATGCATCGCAGCTGCAGTTTATGCACCATTAGCAATTTTCAGCTTTGCAGCGCAGCCGTAGATCACTCAGCATTTTCTTCACCATCTAATAGGCAAGGTAATGCCAGTGCAATATACTCTTGTGGAGAAAAGAAAGTGACTAGACCACTACAGCTCACTTTTGTTTTCTAGATCTATGGCACTCCTTGCGCTCCAGGTTAGTTGGTTTTGGACAGGGGACTTATGAGAGTGGTAATTGGTTTTCCATAAAGGATGGAACAACTGGTTGGTTTTGGTAAACCTCTGCCTGCACTGGAATTAAAGCAGTAACACTGCTGTGGCTTTCTTTATGGCGTTACTAGTTCTTTGCATCACTTATTCCCTCAGGATATAGCAAATTAATACATGAATTTCCCTTAGTACCCAAACTATCCTAATTGTAACTGGAATAAACCCAGACTTGAAAGTCTTTCAAGTGGGGGCTGTGAAAGATGTGACTAATCCTGGATCTATTTCAGTATGTGTATTCTAGTATGCTACTTACCGGAGTATAATTTCTATATAAAGATGATGAAAAATAAAGGGAGTGCTCAGTATAGAAAAATAGTACATTTTATAAAAAAAAATCTAAAAAAAATTAAAAATATCAGGACCCAGACCAAGGAACTTAATTCCATTCACAGTATTAGGAAATCCTATTCTCTTTTATTTATCAGAAAAGAACCTTGCCGAGTTGCCTGAGCTGTTGCACCTGGATTCATGTGCCTTCTTTAGGCAGGGAAGGCATAGCAAATTTTAACTGCAAACTCAGTGAGCAAATTAAACAAGAAGATGTGTTCAAAGGTCCTAATCTTAGTGGTTTAGGTAACTACAATTTCAGTCCAGCAGGCAGAATTCCCTTGGTGGCTGCTGTTTGAAAAAAATGCTTTCTTGACATTTTCTCTGCTGTCTCTCACTGTTGCCCCCCGCCTTACCTCCTGCCTTTTCAGTGCCCCTTTTCTCTCTTTTTTTTTTTAATCTCAGTTGTTGGGTGAGGTCCTGTCACACGAAACATTGGCCGCGTACACAAACTTTTATAAATAGCGTTGCCTTTTGGCAACTTTTTCTGCTACCAAGGAAGAATTTGCTGACACCACAGATTGCTGGTGGTGTTAATAAGAGCGTGCTATAATGTGTTCTCAGCTGGCGGTCATCCTACGAGCCCACAGTTCCCCACATTTAGCATCAACCGCCATTGATCCTTAATAGAAATATTGAAAAAGTGATAGTTGTTGGAAAGCACAGGTAATTCCTAAACCCTTCGCGTGCTTGACACCTGCGCTAGGGAGAGTCAAGACCCCGTGCAGTACAGAATTATTTCTCAATCACAAGACACCTTTCCTTTATTATTGCTGTTGCTGTTCAGGGCCAATTTATATGAAGCTGCACCAGAGCACTCAGGCATGTCCGAGGAAAATCTGTCTTTGGTAGATCTGTACATAATTCTTTAAGGTGTTATCTTACATACCACAACAGAGTCTGTCTTACTGATTTTTGATGGAAATTAGCATACAGGGAACTGAAGGCAGAAGTTTCAAAGAAGAAACAGATAAAATAGAATGGTGTAGTTATTGCATTGGATAACTTAATTTCCTGGGGTTTAAGGGTTTGCAATAGGCATGCTGTTTGTAATAAGCCCAAATTAAAACTTTTGATTATTAATAGAAAAATGGAGGAGTTAATATTCCTAAAGCACCTTAAAGATAAGTATTTCATAAATGCTACATTTTATTAATAGTTTGTATTAAAAACTTGGGAGTTGTTCCTAAAAGGAGTCTGCTAGTTTAAGACTTTCCGTTCTGATTATACATTTATTTTATACATATCAGCAAAACACGTTTGTATTGTCTTACTAATTTTGGTAACGCTTTTTTTTGCTTCATGGCAACTAGATATTTGAAATTTGAATGTTAACTGAGAATGGACTTTGTGGCTTAACCCTCCTTGCATCATAGCTTGAAGGTGTACCTGTGGTAGTAAATTCTAGTGAGAATACTTAGTGTAGCGGTACTGCCCTGCAGTAAGAATTCTCCATATTAGAACAACCATTGGTATGTGTGGTGTACCACATGTCATTCAGATATTATTTGCAATAAGCTTGAAGCTTTAAATACTTTAAATCCAACCCAGGTTTTCTTAAGCTGGTGTAAAGTACTAGATGCTGGCTTCTGTTCTTATTGCCACCGTTATTTTTAAATAACAAAGCCACTGAAATAAATTTGCACTAGTGAAATGCTTGAGGTAGTTTGCCATGCAGTTGTTAAGAGTCTTCCATCCCTTTCGGGTGGATCCTGATTTTTCGCATCCTTCATTAAGAGGCTGAATGCCTCTTGACTGATGGCAGTGTTTTAGTTTTTAAATGGTTACTTTGCAATTGCAAATCAATGTCCCTTTCTAAGCACTGAGTCAGAGGCAGATCAGTATGACTCAGCCGTATTTGCACTGCTATAAAAAACGTGTACTGACACAGTGCTCCAATAATTTTACGACCTTTTCTGCAAATGGATACAATGTGCTAGGTGGTTGAGATCTTTAAGAATAGCTATGGCTTAGCTAATGTATGCATTAACAGGGATATTCAAATGTATCTTTCTCCACTGGTTCCTTTTCATTACACTGGAAAATGAGCTTTCGTTGCTTTGGTTGCAGTACTTGATAAAGCTATATATGCTTCTTGCACTTCTGTTTAGAGGAAAAAAAAAATATTAGAGTCCTCAAACTGGCTAATGAAATAGCGAGAGAAACACGATCATTAGCTGGAGTGGTGGTTGGCTCCTGAGCCAACTCTTCCAGTGTAAGGACGCATTTGATGCTCTTAGGAGACTTGCTTATTTCAGTGGGTAATGGTTCTCTTTATTGAGTTGGTGCAAATGCATTTGATTTAGTCAATTTAGGCTCTGCATTTAAGCAAATTGCAAGTTAGGACTCCATCAGCAAGAGGTAAATTAGTTTGAATGCATATAAAAGGATCTTGCTGAGGGTAAATTTACAGTCAAACCATTACATGGAAATCATAATGTGCAGTACATGTCAGGTTTGATAAATGAAGCAGGACTGTAAAATCGTCCTTCTCTTGAAGCGTGCTTGCATTTGACCAACTGCAGAACCGAAGTGCTGCAATGTCTGCTGTCTTCAACTGGCTCAGGAGGGAGAAATCTATCCAAAGTTGGAATTACTAAATTTAAAAAGGACGAGTTGAAGAATCCTTGCAAGTGTATAAGCTACCCAGCTCTTCTTCCTCTGCTAAACTACCTGGTTCTTCTGTGGCTCCCTTGTCTTCCCCCCCACCAGGACACTTGCCAAGTACCAACGCCTGATGCCTGTTAGGGAAAGGCATTGTCACAGGAGAAACCTCATGCACAAACACAAATGGGGAATTACTGGCGAGGCCATTGCTCTCCAAATAGGACAGGACAAACATGGTGAGGCCATCACTCTCCAGAAAGGACAAGACGAACGAGGTGGCGTCTTCAAGCCCTTTCTGCTGTGCGGTCAGGTTTTGGTTGTTTGGGGTTTTCTTTACCACAAGACTCTTTCCTCTGGAGCTAGGCTTATCCACTTCTCTTTCAAGGTATCTCCCATGGTACAGGAAAAGACTTATTTTGCTTTCTTGATTGCCCCAAATCAGCCACATAAGAAACGGTAGAAAAAATCAGGTAGCCAAACAGTTTTTGGGTTTGTAATCAAGAAAATATAGTATCTCTGTGAAGAAATAAAGCTGTTGTTGTTACTAAGGTGGCTAATTATAGACTATCAGTGCAAAATGATAACTATCAGCCAAAACTGTCAGTTCTTATATACCACAAAAAAGGACATGGCAAAGATGTCACACCACAAAATGAAAGAAGAAATGGTTTCTTAAAACCACCATGGAAAAGAGAAATGTCAGTAAAACGATGAAAATTTTTAATTGCAAAAATATTTGGCGGGGGGAACAGAAAATGGTGCATGGACTAGGAAGCTGAATGATAAATTTAATTCTCCATCTGTTCCAGTACTTTTAACAGTTCCTAAGTAGCAGCAACATCCAATGTCTTTTATGGAATTACATTTTAGAGACTTCATAACCCAATGTACCACCGCCAACTGGTGTTTGAGAGCACACTGGTACTGCAATTAGGTATATACAACTGCTCGGAGGCTTAAAATACCATATGCCTTGTAAAGAATGTATGCAAAGGTATGATTGTGCATCGTGGCCATGCTTGCCTTGTCTTGTACTGAATGTCTTAGCATCTTGTAAACGGCCTTAGAGCTATGATATGGATGAACACTGAGCTTACTGTACCTCTTTAAACCTTAGCTTGGCTACGTTGAATTTTGGTCAATGATGAGTGCTTGGTCCTTCTTTAATGTAACTGGAATGCAGTACTGATGTCTTTAGTTTGTATTGTGTAAGTGTAATGTCTGGATACAGGGCTTTTTCCTCTCCGTTGTCGCTTTGAGATGGACACTAAGCAACTTAGTAGTGTGAGAAGCAGTCAGTGTTGAATTTTCCGGCCCATAATAATTTAGAAAAAAAACAAAACAAAATAACTCTGGAACACTGTTGGAAAAGCTACCTATACCCATAACCATTACCCGTTTGTTGAACAGCTGTAACCTTCAGGAGAATATACAATAGAGAGTATACAGACGCTTTGAGCAGAATTTTATGGTACGTTTTTTCATTCTTTCATTTACATAAGAAAAGCCAGAAACAAACCACTGTGAGCCATTTTGTATCTGGCCCTGGTGCAGGTGCAGATCAAGTATTCCCATCTTTGGCTGTATGAACGTGTAATCTCGTATGTAGATGTGTTTTCAGTGTTTTGCATGTTTTAACCTTTTCCTTCAGTGTGCACCAGCTGTATGCAGCGTCAGATGAAAGGCGGGTTTTCTAATTTAGGGCAACCCACTGTTGCAAGTGGTTTTTGCCTGGGGAGTTTGCTCTCCTGCCCAGCTGTCCATGGTCTGGAGGAGATGCAGTACAGTATTAGCCATCCTCTGGCCTTTCCACTTTAAGACTTTCCACAAGACAGCAGTTTTGTAACAGCAGTCAGAAGTTATTTAGGCTCTTTCCTTCTTGCCTTAGTATCAGTGAGTATCAACCAATTTGATCACCTATTCTGGCCAAATTCACCCCCTTTGTTAAACCTTCTATTACTTAATGGGGAGATTTGTTCAGATTGTCAAAATAGACTGAATAGTAGCAATAATACAGCCATTAACAGAAAGAAATGGGCTCGAGGGTATACATATGTAAGGTTAATTTCTTAAAATGCTGCAGCTCTGTGACAAAGATCTAAGTGCTTGTACTCACATCTCAGGTTTACTGGGGAGTTCGTTTCTTTGTGGAAAAGAAACTAGCTAGTAACATTTGATATTACCCGCATCTGCGAGCTTTTCCCTAAGCTGGGGTTCTGCTGTATTCAGTGAAGAGCCACCCTAGCGCTGGGTGCCGTAGTGCATTGCCGCAGAGCTACCAAGTCCTATTTGGGAGAAAGGATTCACCAGCGACATGAAATGAAACAAGACACCCAGGGTGATAGCAGCGACCAAAGTTTGCTGCTTGTTGGTCGCTGGCATAGCCTGGACGTGCAGTCCTGCTGTCTCCGTTGATGGATCAGCCTCACCATTCGGATTCTGGGGCAGCAGGAGCTCTGGAGGTGGCATTTGCAGATATGGTGAATGAGAGCCCATTGTTCCCTCTGGTCATTTGAAGTAAAAACTGTAGTCTGATGGATATATCAATAACAGATTGATATGACGTCATTTGTTTCCAAGCAGCAATATTTCTTTTCAGCTGAAGATTTACTCCCAGCTCAGTTGCAGGACAAAGTTGTCCACAAGGCAGAGAAAGAAAAAGCCAAGAAAAAAACAAGAGGAGTGATGACTTTCCCTCAAGCAAATTTAACATAAAAATAGAACTTTTAAAAGAGGAATGAAATAGAGGTGTTGCTTGAACAGGTGCTAAATAAGAAATACTAGAATAATTTGTAGTATTTGCATCTTTCCTGAATCTTTAGGTGGGGTAAGCTAATGTGAGTTGTAGAGATATCAGTCTGTGCTGTCTTAGGCCTGTCTGCACCTCCAGGCATCTCAGTGCTTAAAAAGACTCCAAATCATTCAAAGTTGTGGAGGAAAGGGCCCTGATTTATTCCACCTAACTTTGTGCCCCTGAGGGATGTAGGAGCCTACGTCGCTCCACGTGCTGTGTTCCCTCAGTGCAGGGGGATGGCTGCACACATGGCAGTTTTTCCTCTCCCAGGGAGCCATTCTGTTGACATGAAACTCAGTGAAAAAGTGAGGCCTTTGGCTGTTTAAATCAAGTTCATGTTATATTTCAATACAGAATCATAATGAAGAAAACCACAGGAAATTTAGCTACTCTAGGGCCTCAACTGCCAGTCATCCTTCCTTGCTTATGCCAACTAGAAGTACCAAAGTTGTCAAAATAAATTTTGATTAAATGAGGAGATGTCACAGCAGATTATTCAGCTTTGCAGAATATTTCATAATACTATATATCATAAAAGTTTGTCTTTGGAACTCTAGACATCTACTTTCATTATTATTGCAGAATGTTAGAGAAAGACGGGGCAAGCAGAAAGCACCAGTTTAATTTTGTACTTGAACATCCTTTTGAAAAAGAAGGGAAAAAGGATGTGATGCTAGCATTAGGAAAGTTTTGTACATTTCTCTTCAACATAAGTAATTCCATAGTCAAGTGAAAATTATGAGACTGTTAGATTTGGGCTAAAGGTTCTGATGTTGGCACCAAAGGGAGCATGAAAAGTGTACCAGAGCATTGACTTTGAAGATTTTTCCCTAGGATTTCCTTTCTTTGCTTAAAATAGATATTCTAGTTTCTGAAGTGCTTTCATTTTATGCTATGTTGTCCACTAAACTTGAAAAGGAAAGGGTTATTTTTTGGAGTTGAAATAGATCATATCGGGAATTATGTGGGACTTCAAATACCTGAAGAAATTATTTGTACTCTTGAGTATGAAGAATAACAGCATAGAAATATATAGACTAAATAATATGGGGGTTTGTTTCAATTCCATTGCATGACACATCAGCAGTATATTTAAGGAATTATTTTGAACAAAGATCTGGATGATTTTGTGTTTATTTATGAAGCACAAAACAGTGAAAGTGATGTTTCTTCCTACATATTTACACCAGAAGTTCAGCTTATGTATACGGTCTAAGACTTGATGGATGACTGAAGAACTGGTAGGTTTTGGTCATTAGGAAATGCAGATGATATAAAGAAAAAAAAAATCTTAGGTTAAAAATCCAGTGGTCTAGCTATGGTATCTCATTAAATTGCTCTGAAATAACATTTTTCATTGCATAGGATATTTTCAAAAGAGTTTTATAGGCTTTCATAAAATCTTAGACAGCTGAAAACTGCAACATTTTCCTTAAAGGTTTAAAAACTGCTATGTATGTGGGATCAGGGATCTTTTCTGGGTCCTTCAGTAGATGCATTCTCATGAAAGGTATGGCATACACTTCTGTTGGTGGTCAGAAACAGGTCAGTGAAAAATTTTACTTGCATGTACTGAGAACACTCTCAGCAGTCATCTGAGATCTCCCAGAAGCCCCATAGCTGAACAAGCGAAGGCTGGAATTGGCATTGCTGGTTGTTTCTGTGTTAAAAGAGAGACAAAAAATAATTTGGATTTTTAAGCATTTTGAGTTTTTATTGTGCATTCTAAAGAGAAATACTAAGCCAGCAAAATGTTTTTCCCTTTATAAGCTTCTATAAAGAGCTGAAAGTATGATTTGATAGAAAGAACAAGTAAATTACTCTTTACAAAGAATCTAACTTGAAAACTGGTTGTATTTAAAATCAAAACCGCAACTTTTTTTCATACATAGCAGTTTGCCTAAAGCTTGAAATGAAGAGGGATTTCTCTCATTCAGAGTGAATGTTAGTCATAAATGCCTAAAAGTGACCTCAGCAACAGGGTCAATCTTAAACACAATTAAAAAAATATGTGGATGTGAATTTTTTACTTTTGAAGTTTAGCAGCAAAGAGTATTTAAGGTGTGCGCAAAAAAAAAAAAAAAAGGCAGTAAAAACTTCTGTATGTGAAAAATCCACCAAAAGAAGGGTTTAAATACTTGTGTTCTGTAGATGTGTATTAGTTTGCAGCCTTGAAGTGGGAAATTACATCGCTCCTGGCACAGTCAGCAGTGACATAATCTCTAGCAGTTTGCACATGGCTCCGAGGCTCACAACCTGCTATTTTCAGGAGATTTTATCTATGAATGTGTTTTATGACAAAAGGTAATAATAGGGAGCTGGGATCATTCCCAGATGCTCTGCTGAGTCTTCAAAGGCAGAAAGCTTTACTAACAGTACTTGGTGCATCCACTCAGTGATCTACGAAAACAAATTAGGCAGGTTTTTCTGTTTCCTTTTAGCTTGGCTATTTGCTGAAGTAGCTGTTGTTTCAGCCTGCTGAATTTATTTCCTTTAGCAGAGGACAGCAGCTGGCTGATTCTTTCCACCCAAAAGTTCAAGAATTGTAATAATGTGCATTGTTTCATTGTTTTTGCTCTGTCCCACACATTCCTGCAAGGCCATGCAAGGGAGAAATAATTCAACTGAGCAATGAACATAAAGGCCTCTTTTTTTTTTTTTTCTTTTCTTTCTTTTTTTTTTTTTAGTTTCCGTTTCTTTTATGCAGAAACTCCAGTATTTGTTTCTAAGGCAAAGACATCTTTATGTGAAAGACCATTGCTGATGAAGCGCTGAGCAGAGCAGTGGCAATTTCCTGCCTCTGAGGCAGGCGCAGTATTAACTCACGGCATTCTACGCTCCATTGTTTGAATTTCCCTTGTGTCTTCAAGTCCAAAAAAAACCCAAACCCCAAAAATCTTTGCGAGAAAGTTTGGGTTAAAAAAGAATCCAACATGCTGAATAGAAACTAGAGACTTGGAAACACGTCTCTAAACTGTGGGTGTAATGGGCCAAGTAGTTTGGCTGTTCTGTGTGTTGTGAGAAATTCATGACAGTAACGTACGTCCCTCTGTGGATGTCTCATTTGTCCATATTTTTCAATAATTTTGAAAATGCGCAACTGTATTTGGAGTGTTATGGCCTATTTTTCAGGAGCTCAAACTATCCTGAAATATTATAGAGATGAGAGTATGTAAATACAAGGGACATAAAAAGTATAAAATAGGAACACAGGAATATTTTCCATTGTCTTTGTTAGTAGCACTAGAATGTAGACGTTATAGTAGGACAGTACATGTCCCACACTTAGGCTTTTTCAGAGACAAATGCACACTTTACTAATTCTTAGCATTGTGACTATGTTTAATATTGCACAGCCATTTGTTAACATTAATGTTTGTTAACATTAAAGGGCCTGTTATAAGCGCAAACTAGTGTATTTGCTGCAGTCAATTACTTCAGGGCTTCACTGCAGCTAGGTGTTTTTCTTCAGGTGTATCTGATGAATATTAGACTCCCCAAATCGTTAAGAGTGGCAATATACATATTTATCACCACCTCTTTGATGTAGTTTCCCAGTGTAAAGGTGTTTTTTTTTCCATGGCAGTTTAGAGAAACATTGTATGTCAAAGGGGCCTTTTGTAAAATACAAAGCATTCCTTTCCTGCAGGAGGGCTCTCCGGCAGCGCAAATTTTGCAGCTAGCCTTTTTTAGTCATGTCAGAAATTCTGAAAAAGTGTATTCAAAGCTCCCTGTGGGCAGAAAAAAATGATTTAAAAACCCCTTTTCTTTTAATTGCATGGTTGTGCTACCTTACTGATAGGGTTTTTTTCTGCTGTTTTTCTCTTTTGTGTAGGTAGTTGTTTCTACATTCGTGCAGTGTATGTTCTGCCCATCCAAGCACAACCTTTGCAAGAGCAGAGTTGAACAATTTGAAACAATTCATAGAAAAGATAATCCACACTTCAGTGATGGTTTCGTAGTCCTCTAAAACATACCGAAGCACTGAGGAAAATCACCAGGGTTTGGCATTTTTAGTGAGAATCCAGTAAGCGACTTTCCCCATCTATGTTTAAACTGCTATCCACAGAGCATTCTAATTCATTTTTTTTTAAGGAAGATCTGGGGTGGCTTCTCCATTTGGAATTTCTCATCAACCAGAAGCAGTAGATTCTAACTTTGGAAGCTGCTTTTACCTTAAGGATTTAATTAAATAGATGACAGTACAGATTAGCAACATGTGCCATGCTAATAACCTCTGGGATTCTCCTGAATCCTCCATTCTGCTCCAATGAAATAGTGTCAGATTTCATCTTCCTTTAGAAACTTGGCCTGTGAATTTTGGTATGTGTAATTTCAATATCATGTGTAGCTGGAGATACGGGCAGCATCAAACTTGATTTATTAAGGATCATTTAAAAAAGCATTTCCAGGTAGGTGATAGAACTTGGTTCTACTCTTTGCATTACAGACTACATCTCCCAACATCAAACAACATAACCTATGTTAAAATCCACTGCTGTTCAAATGGTATAGTAAGGATTTTAGGTACAACATATTTTCTTCAACAATCCCGAATAAATTGAGCAAGCAGTAGCATTGTCCTTTCCTGCACTTGGTTCTACAGCTACAGCATGACATACAATTCTGAATTTCTCAGTGAAATTTTCATGGGAAATACTATGGTCAGGACATTTTTCTAAAAGCTCTTGGGTGTGATCAAAGCAAACTTTTTTTGAAGCAAGGTAATATGCCAGTTTCTACTGAAGGACAGGGGTGTGCATGCACACAAGTGCACTTTATTTACAATGGTAAAGGAACACAAGTTTACAGGTCTACCTCACCAAAAGTTTTGGGGAGCATTTCAGTGTGCCTTCCAACTTGAGGTATTCTATGATTCTAAGTTCCCTAGAAAAGGAACACCCTGCAAAATATGTGGTCTCACTCATGAGGTGAATGATGAAACATTTCCATTTCAAGCTATAAGGAAAGAGATAGATAAAAATTATTGCTGTACTCTCTTAATGAAGGGCATGGGGGGAAAGGATTAGTTCTTGCATTCTTGGGAGGTACCTTTAAATAGCCATTTGAAAAAACTACAAACACTACTCAAATACTTGCATAAAGACATTTTATTATGAATGCAACGTATATATAGTTTTTTTTTCATCTGAAGTGTTTATATAAACAGACCCATATCAGCTGAATGACAGTTAGTTTGCAGGGCATGACAGTGGTTGAACACCCTTCAGCTCCAAAGCTTTGCTGAAGTTAATCTCTTGAGGTTTAGCAGTACCCTTGGTGAGCTTCAGAAATCGAATACATCCTTTAAAACGGATATTAGTGGTCAGACCAAACTGGGTCACACCATCTGAAGGAGAGAAAAAAAAGGCAGAAGGAATTATGTTAGTTTGAGCTGATGTTTGTTCTTTGAGTCCTGCGGGAGAACAGATATCCCCAGCAATATATTAATACGTTTTATTTGCTGTACATCTTCTTTATTCCAAAAATGACAAACATTATCAGTGAATGTGATAAATGCTTATGTTAGTGGTAACAATCCAGTCGTCTTTCCTTTTTCTGCCCTAGCATAACAGTGGCAGAATGTGAACACATTTAAAGTGCCATTGTAAACCATGTGACAGAGAGGAAATCAAGGAAAATGGCCGAATTGCAGCTTGCTACTTACAAATGGTGTATGAAGCATACATACTAGTCCTGCAGATCTCCATCTTCTCAAGCTATTTATCCACAAAATAACAGCGCAAAAAAACAGCCAAAGTGGATGCAATTCTCAACCCTAACATCATGAGAAAGCCAGTTCCTCAGTATGGACTTCAGGTGTCATTTAAGATTTTCAAGCATTCTGACTTTTTTTTTTTTTTTCTTGCTAATAGTACAGCCAGGGATTTGAATACATCTCTTACACTAAAGGAGAGAACTATTCTCGTGTGACCAGATGATGGAAGTGAGGGTTGGTTTGACTGGGAAGCTGGAAATATTTCTCTCAACTGCTTGAAATTCATGGCCCAACTTGTTTCTCAGTGTTCTTCCAAGTGAAAAAGTGGCTACAAGGATGCACTCCGATACAAATCTATGTGACTGATAAAGTAAGGCCTGCAGAAATAACTTCACACCTGTAGAGGACTGACTGGCCATAGCATTATGCTGTTTCACAGAGGATGAGGTGGTTGAATCCATCTGTCCCTCCTTGCACAGGGAAGAGTGATAGCAGGAGATGAGTAATGGCTTTTATGGGTAGCCAGAAATTTATATCCTTGCCCACGCTCTGGTGGCAAAAAGTTTCTCTGCACAGGAAATTCTCTATCAGCTAATGCTAGCTGGTTTACAACTGTTCTGCACTGTTTATGCAGCCAGGAGAAGCTTCAAGATGACTGGAAAATACAAACGCTTACTAATTTTATAAAATCCCATGATACTGTGTTTTAAATTTGTGATGAGGTATTGAGAATGTTAATCTTGGATGAGCTAGACTAGACAGCAAGAGAAGTGCGAGGTGTTTAAATGTGCATGTAATTTTATGAAATCATTTCATAACTTGCCACGTGGCTGAACTCAGGAATATCACTTCAACATGATGTAAGTGTAGGCTTGTTTTGTACAGATTGCAGTGTTACTTCCATTTGTTTCTCTTGCTATGTTCCTCTTGATATACAGTCCAGAACGAGATAGTAACTAACTCCATCTGCAGTGTTTCTTTAGTGCTAGCTCCTATGCTGTAGTCCTGATTTGTTATAAAAAGGCTGCCACAAACCTGTTTTCCTTCTGGCACAAAGTTGTTGGTCTTTGTCAATAGTCACTGTGACAGAAGTACAGCTTTCATATCTCAGCATCAAGAACATCTTTGAAAATGTTCTGAAGCTTGAGAGAGAAGGCTTTTCGGATACACTGTATCACACAGTAGAATGGGGGGAAAAAACAACTTCCAGAAAGTCATTTAGAAATTAAGAGGCATCTTGCCAGTGACCTCAGTATGCACTAGGGCAGACGCATACTGCAAACATCCTTAGCTTTTTTATTTTGCAAATAGAGAGAAACTTTACTATAAATGCAACAGAATTGACACTTCGCACACATCTTAACTGTGTTTTCAGAAAGGAAACTGCTATCAGAAAAACTTGTTGATTGTCAATGAACAGATGAATACTAGCGTTCATCATCAGCTTAGTGGAAGATGAAGCTAGCTACAGAGCTCATTCCAGTTCTGGATCCTGTTCAATTACCTCTGCATGAAGCAACTTCTCTCAAGGATTTCCAGAATAGTGAACAGCAAATTTTTTATTTTTTTTTTTTCCCTTTAAACACCACCAGACCATGAGCAAAGACATTAATCAGAAAGACATGGTGTCCTCTCACCTCTCTGTGCAAGCTGTAGTCCACATTCCTCAGGTCCTCAGGTTTTACAGGCTGATTTACACACACAGCACTCTGCCCCACCCCGGGCATACAGGCACTAGTTACATTTGAACTTTACATTCTTAAGTTAAATTTAAATTTGCCAAATGCTGTTGCAACTGAAACGTAAAATTTTCAGTTCAATGACAGCGTAATAGTTAAGAGGGAGCCCGTGTGTGTAGACAGCAGAAGGCAGAAAGTCTGCCTGCTCCTCTGTGCCAGCACCTACCTTTGAGACCGGGCAAAGGGACTTGTGAGAGTCCCTGGGTGCTGCAGAACTTCTTGTTCCGAAATGCAGCTGGGTGCAGAAACCATCATCCATGCCAACTGATACAAACTTGGACAGTTTTATCCATCACCTTTAGCATACTAGTTCTAATTGCATCTAGGGCATTACCAAGGCAGTGTTGCTAGAGCATAAGTAAAGCATCATTTGTGTATTAAATGCTCACCAGGATATCCTCCGACAAAGATGGGGTCGTTGGTGTCTGCTGAAGTCGAGGCCCTGTTTGGGCTGTTACTGTCCACCTGTCTGTCATCCACAGTCAGCTCTAAACGGTGTTTGATCTTGTTTGCAAGAACCTTGTGCCACTGTCCATCACACAAGCTGCCTGGTGCATCAGGCTCATAGATAGCAGAGAATCGGCCCGCACCATTGTCAACGTGAAACATCACCTGAAAAGCGTGACATGGGAGTCAGTTAGTTCTCAAAAAAGTTGTACAGTTCTTTCTTTTGTTTTTTTTGTTTCTTTTGTTTATTTAAAGTCAACATGCTCTGACTGCACACACTAAAGCTCTAATGTAATACCAAACTCTATGTGGATTGCTGTCCCTCTGGGACTGGGGTTATGTCACTTAGATAAACACTAGTGGAAATACGCAAAATTGTTGTATAGGTTGTCATTTTTCCATTTTTTTTTGCCTTAGGTTTGAGGTGTTTCCCAAGGTCTTTTAGTGATAAATTACTGACTGGTTTTCCAGAGTGTGAAATAAAAGATACACATGAGAAACTAGTATTATTAATGACAAAGCCTTTCCTCAAAACTGTTCATATTATCACTAATTTAAGTCCTGATGTTGCAGTTTGAGGCAACTCAAGTGTTACAGGATCTTTTAAAATATCTTTGTAAAAGTGTACGAGCCTCTTGAAGTGGCAAGCTCTGCATGAAAGGAGAGCCCTGATATTGACTGCGATACCTTGCGATTGGTGTAGTACAGTTGCATTTAAACTACCTGTGCTTCCTAAAAACGGTCTCTATAAAGGCCCAAAAATGCTTTGCTACTCACTTTTCCGTCGACTAATTCAATGCCCAGCCCATCCATTTTCTGGCTGCTGACTCCTAGGAGAACACCGTTCAGTTGTGTTGTACGGAATTCAAATTCCACGAGCAGGTCTGTTCCCACTCTGTATGCACCAACTTGGAGAGAAAAGGGGAAGCATAATAAAATGAAGAATTTAATACATTATTCCTAATAATCACACAAAGTGTGTTGCCAGTTGTGCAGGATAACTCAGCATTATTAATGCACTCCATTTCATGTGAAATCATGTAAGTAACTGTTACGGTGCTGTCCTTACCGTGAGACCTTGTTAAAAAGTAATACAGTCTATCCCTAGGCAAGATAATTAAAAATGATCAGCTAGAGTTTCAAGTATTGCTCTCACTTTGCCTCCAGTTAACAGGAGTTAGGTAGCACGGGGTGTTTTTGAAAACAGCATCTCCTCTTTCTCTGTTCTTTGCCTATGAGCAGAATTGCTGCTCATTACCTGTTTTGGCAAAGCCCGTTCCATCGAAGTAGGTTCCTTTCTGTGCCGTGACAAAGCATTTTCCAACATTGAAGCTGGAAGTTGGATTATCCAGGTCAACAGGTGATTCTGTCATTTTAAAACTTCTGATGCAGCCGTCGATGCTATAGGTGACCTGCAGTCAGTATTTCAAACAAAATGTGTAACTCTGCAAAGCAGGCTGAAATGCTCAGAATAAAGGCCTAAAGAATGTCATCAAAAAGTACATTTCCTCTGCTTCTCTGCTGGATTTATGGAGCTGAATAAAACTTGAATTTTACATGGCTAATCCTTAATATCTGATTGTAATTGGAATCTAATCTCCGTCATACTGGGGATGAATTACATTACTTTTCAGGGATGTGATCTGAGTCACATCTATTTGGGTTAATGGAGGGGACATAAAATAATATACTGCATAATGAAACATAGCAAATTACATCAGCAATGCAGGAATTTAATGGCCTATACTTTACCTTTTTAATTGACTAGGTTATGGGGTTTGCGAGTAGATGAAGATACTGGATATAGTTCTCTGGGCTGCTGGTAATTTTAGTAGGGCTTTTTTTTGCTTTTTTTTTTTTTCTCCTTTAATCACTTTACTATAGGCTTAATGTTGCATGGTAAGATAGAGCTAATGTAGGTAGACAGCTACTAAAATGAACAAAGCCCCTGTGTAAAGGTTGTTGACTGTACATAGTTCTTCACATAATAACCACATACAGGTCTGGTGACCACAGTGACAAGGGCCGCTCTGTGGGCCAGAGAGGCAGGTGGAGGTGGGGGATGTGCTCGGATGTATGGAGGCATCCGTGCACGGTAGCAAACTGCAACTCCAGTTGGGCTTCTGAACTGGGAGCATGTTACTGCCACTGTGAGGGGGTGGTATGTGCACACTTAAGCTGGTGGTGTAAGTAAGTGAGATCCCACCTGGGGCAGGAGTGAGGGGCCGCCCGGGATACACCTCGGGTTGCCCCAGGGCTCAGCTGTGTGATCAGTGCGTCCCAGTGGGACCTCTGAGAGCCACTGGCATGTCCCCCAGAGCTCTCCCTCCCTTTTCTCTCTGAGGTGTGCAGAAGCTGCATTTTGGTTCTCAGCTTTAGACAAAGGCTTTGATTTTTGACTTATAGTTAGGAAGATTTATCCCTGATACCAGTGGGAGAGAGGAAAACGATCATAGAATCATAGAATGGTTTAGGTTGGAAGGGACGTTGAAGATCATCTAGTTCCAACCCCCCTGCCATGGGCAGGGACATCTCCCACTAGACCAGGTAGCTCAAAGCCCCATCCAACCTGGCCTTGAACACCTCCAGGGACTTGCAGGGATGGAGCTTCCACAACTCTATGATAAATATGTACTTTGAGGAAGAAAAGGAAAACATATTCATAAGCAATGCAGTAGGAAGGAGGAAAATAAAAATAAGCATATAAAATACAGCATAGAAATACGTCCAAATACCAGAAAGGAGAAAGGCACACCTGCAGAAAGTCTTGACTCTGCACGCTACCTCCTCTAACAATATCCCGAATAGTAACTTGAAAGAATTTCCAAAGAATTTCTTTCCTTGTAAATCAAAGCTAAATGTACTGTGGAATTTTAGAGCTTATTACTGATAAATACACCTGAACAAAATTTTCATGAGAACTTGAGCAGTATCAGTGAATAAATTCAGTTCTAAGCTGAGCAATGCTTTCTGTCAGATTCTTCATAAATAGACCTTTTTCTGATTTCTAAGTGAAAGTCATCTCCAGATCAACAAGTTTTGTTACCAAAAAAAGAAAAAATGCCACAAAAGAAAACAAATCTTGCCATCTTCACTGTGAGAATAAATCATAGCAACGCAGGATTTGCAGACAACTCAATAACATTCTCTAACTTTAACATTTCACTTTCCCTGTGGAAAAGCAAATCTGTTAATACTTTAGCATGGTAATTGGCAATATAACATCTTGTGCAGAAAGCAGAGTTTAGAGTGCTTAAAATGTGACATCTGCTGAAGCCAAACAAGCAGCTATCAGTCTTCTGCACTGAATGGAAAGCCATATAACCTATGGTTACGTATTAGATTAGTGTCTGAAAAGGTTGATGTGTGTTTAGCAGAAAGCCCTAACTAAGATAATACCTGCTTTCAACTTCCTTTGCTTCAGAGCCTTTACATGAACGCTACAGCGCAATGCTCCATTAATACATCTTGTGGTGTATTTTTCTGAGAATGACTGAAAGGCAAGCACTGGTTTTTACCTTCTGTGAATGACATTCGAAGTTACAGCTTCATTTAAATCCCAAAGCACATAAGACTGTCAGGATCTGACATGGCTGTTATTGCCCGACTGAGCGATTCATCTGTACGGGTTTCCTCCATTACTTCTGACAAGGAGCAGTAGGTAAGGATTTAGTATTATCTTTCTCCTTAGATTAATATTTGTAAATTGCAGACGTGTTTCAAAGAGCATAATTTGATAGTATTAGGAATTATATTTTGTGGATAGTTAGGTACAGCTTTTGTTTTTCAGTGCCTCAGATCTGGCTTGGTAAATCCAAATGATCAGTAGATTTGCCTCAATTCGGGCTTTCTGCACAATCCAAAATATGCTAAGAAATATGACCTTATAGATCAGTTTTCTTTATGAAATACAACTGTGAGATTTAGAGTGGTTACTCTTCCCCTTCATTCCCCATTTTGAGTTATTATAGTGATTTGTTTAAGAAGGATCTAGGAATTCATTTTCTGTAATTACTTTGTCCACCCCAACTGGTAGACTCTTGCCTGTCTATAGATTAGTATTTGCCATTCCATTATCATCTTACTGCAATGGTGTTTACTCATGTACAGTTTCTTTAAGACTCTGCTTTGTTTCCTTGCATAAATCTGTACTTTTGCCTCCTCTTTACTGATTCTATATAAGCACCCAGAATGAGCCTAAACCTAGCAGCTACCGACATTCTGGTTATTTGTCCACGTTATGCTGCACTATATGCTTAATTTGCTGTTTTCTATAAGTAAATTCACTCAAGTTCTGGTTTCTGCTTTGAAGGGCCTCTCTGCAGAGAGAGAAAAATAATGCAGGGAAGAGTTTTTCTTTAATTCTGATACGGGCATATCTTGGGGGGTGGGAGGGCAGCAGGAAAGTGAGGTGACTGACGTGGAGTTGTGTGGATAGATGCAATAAATGGCCTGGGTGAGGGAATAAAGTGTTCGTCGTTAATTCTACAAAGTTTAGGCCAAAATGATATTCACCTCTCTGGGCTGTCTGTTTGCGAGGGTATCTTTTGTGTCAGGATGGAAGTTGGGCATTTAGACTGAAACAGTGACAAATTGATATATGCACACGTGATTTGGAAACAGAAAGAGGACAACTGAGTTTTCATGGCCTTACTTCAAAATACATTCTCTCCTAGTTTAGTAATAACAACACAAACCCAATTACTAGAGTAAGCAGCTGCACTACTGGGTACTTTGTCCGGGGTAATTTTGGCTTCTACTGCTTCTCTTAGGAGACGCTTTCACTGTTCATTAGCACTTAATAGCTAGATGAATTACAGCCAAGAGAAAGGGCAAGTAGTATTCAGGACCTTAAACTGTAGCTGTGCAATGATCCAAGCAGATACAAGTGTAAGGATCTTTCTGCTTTTCCGTAACAGTAACTAACTCTGCTATTTCTAGTTCTTTTCATTAACTGGGTTCTGAGTCAGACCTTTCCACTGAAAGAATGTAGTGTACCTCCAGTAACGTTCATTTTGTCAATATTCTTGAGCAGTCTTGGGGAAAAGCAAAACAAAACAACGCAAAACTGGGAAGACATTGGTAACAATCAAGACATACTTAAGAATTTCAGGGTAACAATTAAACTTGCTTACCGGACCAATTCTTCTGGTTGTGTAGTTAATGGGCAATCCTCCAACATACAGCATTCCTACAACATCCAATATATCGGCCTTCTTGGGGCTTACAGTTCTGTTTGAAACATCATCTACTATAAGGTTTCCTTCTTGTTTGGTTCGAGTGACTTTTATCTAAAAAGACACACAAATGCAATACAATTACACATACTTTTCTGACAACAAGGCGCTTCCAGACTGTAACTAGCCTTACAGTCCAAAATATATAACAATATGGGAGAAAGTAGCAGGAGTGGTTAACAGAAGTACTGTACTGTGGATGATGTTTATGGAACAGAGCTCCTGTGCAAGGTTTTGTGCAAACACGTGTCTGCCTTTTAATTATCTCTAGGTCAGGAGGCACCATGAATATTATTTTCAGAATTACTGAAAGGACTTGAGGTTTCTTTAAAAAGATTAATTGTCACTATCATAAGCATGCCACAATACTGTTTCTCCTGGAATCAGATAGCAATTTTAAGTACAGGGAATAGCAAATGCTGAATGCTAATGGCACTGGTGGCAAATCTTTATTGCAGCACATGTTTGCAGACAATATTGAGATTATAATTCCACTAGTTTGGACGTGCCTCAGATCGTAGTTCATGCTAGAGTAAACATAATACCGACTATGTTCTGGTGGTGTTATGGCTTCTGTTCAGACAAATGAGCTGTGAATCGCATGGAGGAAGTGCAATTGCTGAAGAGTTGAGGAAATTCTACCTCAACAACCATGGGCCAATTTCTTTCCAAAGGTTTATACTGAAATCTCTACAAATCAGTATAATAACGGTTCTGTATAAAAAAGGAATAACTGTAAAATGCAACGTGCGCATTGGCAGATTTCTAAACAGCACAGTGGTCATCTCACCAGAGTAGCACAGAGAGAGAAACAGCATTTTTCTTTGGCTTTTCTTTAACATGGCTGATCCTGCTTCAGTGCGACAGCACATCTGTCATGCAGTGGGAATGACTGAACACTGACAAGGGGTGGCCTGCAGGTGAGGGACCAAACTTGGTGTTTATAGACAGCCGTAAATTTGAGATGGACAGTTACACCCTGGGCAGGAGGAGGATTTGGTGAGGGAGACAGGAGCTGGGAACAGTCTCACAGAGGACCTAAAGAGATAGCAGCAGCATGATGTGGCTTCTGCCTGATGGACACGTTTCCACCTAAACCATTTCAAATGGAGAAAAGGTTCTCACCAAAAGGATTATTTTAAGGAGAACCCCTTGCTTTCTTGAAAACAGATTGTGGTCTTTTATTAAAGCGGTCGCCCTTTTTCCCCTCCCAAAATGGACTTCATCATGCTTTTTGGGAACTGTGACTTCGTATTTTGTCTCCATTCTCTCCTACAAAAATGGGACCTATAACAAGGGTCCCTCTCTCGCAGAGTGCCAAGCTGCACACCCAAAGAGCACAGTCTTGCATTAAAAATATATGCTTCAGTTTGTGCTCTCAGAATATAAAGAAAATGGCAAAAAGAGAAAAAAATTATCTTTGTTCTGTATCTACAGTGTCCAGCAGAAAGGGGCCCTGGTCCACTGCCAGTGCTCCTAGGTATTCTGTAAAACAGATAAACATTACTACAACTTTATTTTTTCCCCTCATGAAATTTTGAGCATTTGCTATCATCAAAAAGTTCATGAATAAAAATCCAGTGAAAATGAAATTCCTGTGGAACAGGTTGGGAATGAAGCAAGGAGGGACTAAGGATGACTCCAAAGAGGGTGTGGTAAGAGCAATTCAAGCATAACAGAAAATTCAATTAGATTTTTTTCTCATTTGGTGATAGAGATGTGGATGGTGACTGCACAAAATGTAATGCCTCTTACAGCATATTAACTTGAATACGTAGTTACATGTGTTCTTTTCTTCTGTATCTTTATTGGTGCCTTCAAGCATGTTACCTAATGAATATACTGTGTGTCTGTTGTCCTTGGCCTAGTAAATACTAAACTTCATAGTTGTGATATTATTCCTTCACTTACCACCTAGAAGCCACAGGCATTGTATATAGATGCTTCCTCTCATAAAATCACAGAAAGGGCTGCCAAGTACATCCATGAATATCACATTTTTTCCCTAATGAATTGAATTAATAATGCACAAAAGATTTACTTAAGTTCTTTTTTTTCTCTTTTCTTTGTTGTCAGCATTATGGCTGAACAGTGATATTATTAAAAAAGAAACAACTGGCTTTAATGATGTACTCAATCATGATGAGCTGATACTCACCTGAGCCCTATTAGGCAAGATGGAACATTTTCTGCAGTTCCTTACCATACATGGGACATATTCTAAATGTGTCCAGAAATATGTGTTTCCTGAAGAACAACTTTCAAAGATCAGCACTAACTTTTTTGTTAGTAGAATATGTACCATGTACTCAACAGTGCATCTGAAAGCACAAATTTTGTGGACTACAGAAATGCTGAATTGTAAGGTTTAACTTGTACAGACTACATTTTGCAAATATTTTAAGGCAAAACAAGGCTTGCTTTTAGCATTGCAGAGAAAAATTTCGCATTAGTGACTATAATACCTTGTGCCACTGGCCATCATTTATTTTGTTGGAAATCATTGTGTTGGTGTCTCCACTCCCCAGATCATAGCTGAAGTAAGGCAGTCCGTTTTTTAGGTGAACCGTAGCAAAATCAGCATGGTTGATGCGGGCCATATAAAACATCAAGCCAGAATCAGCTGTTGTTCGGACTTCAAATTCAATTGTAAGTCTGAAAATCAAACAAACAGGAAAACAGAAACAAAGGAAAAGATAGAGTCAGACAGTAGACAAATTTGTCTGCTTTACCTCTTTGTGTTCCTCTAACAAAAGTTTACATTTAGTGGTCCATTTTCCTTGTCCATCAGGGTTCAAGAAAAACAATTTGGTTATACACAAATTTTATTTCACACATATCTGATCCCTCACATGTGAGTTGTTCATTAGTCCCTTTGCTGTGGAAACAAAAAAGTGCAACCTTGGCATAGAATTTCAAGATATAATTCTCAGCTGCAGCTGTAGTTGCTAGAAAATCCCAGCGCTTGTAAAATTCCAGTGGTGTTATCTGTCATCCACACACATAATGCTCACAAAGAGGAGCGAGCTGTAGTGACAGCTGGCAGATGTTGAGTTTCTAATGAGTTGTATTGCCTGAAGACAGGTTGCAAAACTTTTAAAGATGCAGAAAGAAGAGTTTACAATCGGGATATAAAACACTTATTCTGAGTTCTCCCAACTGAAAATGGGATTGTGTCTTATCGGGGGTCTGCTATCTTGTGAAAATCACTGACTCCTTGGACCAAACGGTAATGCCAAAAACCTCTCCTACAGCAAAAAACCTGGCAAGAAATTATTTAGATTTTCTAGATGCTAAGGTTCTACTGGAAGGACATCGCTAACCTAGCCCAAGAGGAGCTACAAAATCAATACTTGAAAGTAGTTGATAGTAGAAACGTGAAAAATCTTTGCACGAAAATGATCAAGCCAGGATTCTTATTTGAAAAGAAGACAGGCAAGACTGTAGGATTACCTATTTCTTTTAATTAATTTCCTAGTTTTTGAAAATTAGCATATGGGAAAATACGCAGTACAGCATCTTTATAGGTAAAGATAAGTGTGAGACTGATGGACTTGTAAACTACAAGGCAGCAATAATGTTTAGTGGTGTGACATGGCATATTTGTTAATGATCATGTGCCTTCAGAGCAAAAATGAACTATTAAGAAGTTATAACTTCACAAATCCATTGTATATGAACATGTATATGTATATATTGTCATACTTTGGGCGTGCAACGTCATTTTGCCTGTTTACTGTGCAAGCTTCACCTTAACTGTTGAAGGAAGCAGGGAAAAAAGGTTTGCTCATTACAAGAAATTATCAAGTTACTAAACCAAGAAACTTTCTTCCAGAAAAGCAACCTATGAACCCAGTTGCATTCTTCTGTTTGTTTTTCTGCAAATTCATCTGGGATCTGTGTGCGCCCAAACCTTTACAAAGAGGTAAACTGCTTTTGTGAGAGCTACTAAGGTGGGCACTTCATTGCTGAGATTTCATGCTTTAATGCTTTTTATGCTTGCTTAATGAAATGAATTAGCCACGGGACGTGATCTTTTTCAGATTATGCCCATAATTTTGGGAGATGCGACTGAGAATATTAGAAGGGGCATTTTATTTTGACATTATTCCATCAAAACTCATTGCTGAAATAATCAACGTACCTGTTTTTCACTTTGGTGTCATCAAATGCAACTGCAATGTGGCTGTTCCTTGAAAGACCAAATTGCTTGCCACCTTCCAAAATGGCTGGTTCTGTGTCAGCAGCACATGAGTCCTGCAAAACATACAGCAATCATGCAAACTTCATATTTTGTATCTATCTCAGCTGCGCACATGCTGGAAGTCTTCCAAGTGCTCAGTAGTTAGAATATTCCACCTAGTCTAGACACTGGTCCTGCAGTTTTCCAGCACGTGTTGATGTCTCATCACACCAGCTAAAGTTATAAACCAGTATGACAGGAACTTGATGTAAAGGCAGAGCTCATTAAGCTGGTTGTAAAAGCAAATAAAAGTACTATATGAACATTGCTGCTTTCATGCCACCAGTGGACATTTGCAAGAGTCTTAAGTGATTTCCAGGCAGCTCACTGTACTCTTAGCTCACATAACTGAGTTTTACACAGTAGGATGCTCTCTTACGGAAACGAAGCAAGACTTAAGTTTTAAAGAGATGCTTTGCTGTCAACTTGAAATCTTGTCACCTTAAAAATTATGAGTTAAACGTAGTTTCAGACCCTGCACCTGTCAACGAGTCCCCCATTTTACTTCTTTATATTGTTTTACGGTTGTATTTTTTTTAATGTGCTGTTGTTTCCCCTGGTGCTGTTGAAAGGCCCCCATAAACAACAAGGGAAGCCCATCAACTGATGTATAGAATTAACAACTGTTAAAGTCCCTGAGTTGTCTAATGCAGACACATTACCCAGGAAGTAAAGAAAGAAACCCCTCCCTGTCTGTTCCACTTCTATTAATCTTAAAGTGGTGCAACAATGGAAGGTAAAATATCTTCTGCCCAGCGTAACTTTCTCTTTTTAATGTCACCAGATCTTTTAATCTCTAGCCCTAAAGCTCTTGTACAGGGGTGTCTGGGGCAATGAGAGACCACGGTAATTACCAGCTCCTACTCATGTCTAGCTTTTGTCTCCCACTGAGAGTATTGTGGAGAAACTACTCAAAGGATCTAACACAACACAATAACAGGACAATACCGCTGGGAAAAAAAACCAAACTTTGATAGCTGCCAGCTCTGTTTTTAAGCACTGTAGCTGATATAATTTTGGATTTGTGACAGCCTCTTATTTGAGCCCTGACTCAGCAAGGACCTGCAAAGCACAAGGTGTGGTGCTCTGCTGACAACGAGCCCTTTCTGTGCAACATTTTGAAAGTGACTCATCAGGCACT
The DNA here is from genome assembly GCF_000708025.1 of Charadrius vociferus. NCBI lineage: Eukaryota > Metazoa > Chordata > Aves > Charadriiformes > Charadriidae > Charadrius > Charadrius vociferus. The sequence goes on along the minus strand of NW_009647401.1, from coordinate 2,540,673 downwards.
GAGATTCCAGCCACAAAGAAGAAATCTCTTTCCCCCTCTCACTGTTCTTCAGTAGCGTTATATTGTTTTGCCTTCACATGTCACAAAATATCTTCACAACAGTATAGAGGACTTGTAAAAATTAGTTTTCCACAATGAATGCTCTGGTTTGAATATGACAGGATAGAACACCATGCATTACGACGAGTACACACCAATCTGCAATGGAGGGAAAAAATGGGGAAAACTCAACAGACCAAACAAAGCCATGAATGTGTGATAGCAGTCTTCCAGTGATCATCAAATAGAAAAAAAAGTCATATTCCCATAATGCTGGGTAAAGTTTCTAATTCTTTTAAGCTTTACAGGTTTGTCTAGAAGCTTAACAACTATCTTAATAACAATACTGTGTATATGATACTTTCAATAGCATTTCACTTGCTAAAATTTGAAGAAAAGGACTAACCATGGTACTGGAACTACATTAAAAGAATTAGAAAATACACTAACACACACTTTTCTGTGGCACACTTTTACATATTACATGGTAAAAGGACATATTCTGACAGTAAATGGAATCCTAGGCTGGTTTGTTAGTAAAGTGTCTGGCCCTAACACTTTAGCTGCTCTCCAGCATCAGCAAATATTGCAGTTTTTCTTCACCCCGGGCAGAGGACTGTAAGGAAGGGCAAGGAGTAGGGGAGAGTGCCAAACACACTGGTGATGGTTTGAATCATAGCAAGCATACACCGATTATTTCCTGATAAATACCTATCAATAATAGTGAACGTTCATTAGGTTGATGTGGAAATGTCAGTTAAAGGAAAAACAGTCAAGAGGGCACACTTAAATAACTTTGAGGTTTTATTCACAAGCCTGTCTCTGCTTTCACTTTACCTAAGGAGAGCCAGCTTTACAGCCTTCGCAAGACTGTGAACTAGGCATGGATTATATGCCTATATTAAAATACCCCAGCTTTGTTTTTTCTGTAATGGCCTTAAGGTGTCCTAGGTTTAAACCTGGCTGCTTAATAATCTCCTACATTACCTGAGAGCCTCAAGACTGAACTTTTCAGCTGCACTTTACTTGAGTCTTATCAGATGTCAGGGACTTGACTGGTAGGTCAAGAAGCTAAGTGTGTATCACAGTGGAAATGAAGAACAGAAAAGCACACGGGTGGACTGTCACACATTCTCTTCAAACAATGCTGTATTAGCAATCACAAAGAAAGTAATTAGGGGGAAAAGGGAGCACCACTGAAACAGTCCCCACAGCTCATCGAATAGTGTTAAAAAAACAATGAAGTAATGCATGGAGAAATGGTGGAAGATACCGTCATGGAGTCAAATGCAGAAGTAATGCTGGCGCTCTTCATTTCAGTGGCAAGCGAATCCTGAGAAGCGGTGAATAACATGAAGCAGAAGCAGCAGTTACCCAATGTTGAGAAACATTTTGGCATCCGTAGCAAGCAGCAGCAGCAGACTGGTGACCAGTGTATTTCCCAACTGTCCTACTTCCAGCTCTTGTCTTGCCTTTAGTAGGCGTTTTTTCACTTGGGATTAAACTCCCCCTGCCCCTTTACATGCCGATGGATAATAGAGATAAAAAGGTCCTACAAGGACTTAAAGAGAATAGGTAATTTATTTAAGCCTCCTATGTGGAAACAGGTTTTTTTCTGCTGTGTATTTTCCATATGCCGTCCTTCTACACTGAGCTTCTGTAAAATTAACTGTCATATGAGTGCTGTCTCATTATTAAACTGTAGTTACTTATTTTGTTGCAACATTCCCCAGAAAACTACTTTGGAGAACTTGCTTAGATGAATGTAAAAACTACCCAAGCGCTTGCCTTATTTAAAACACTTTCAAGTCTTCAGAATACTACAGCCTTTTCATTTTTTTCCAAGAGAGAAAGTGGAGTAATGGTGTTTTATCTAGATTTTTATTTGGAACCCCTGTTTCAAGTTGTCATGGCTCTAGATATGTGATATACAAAACTCACCTTCTTACAATGGGACTAGTTTCTGGTATTGAACAGTAGATCTATTTCTCTCAATTTTGCTATTTAAAAGTCAGTACTTAGAGTAAGTGTGCACTTGCTCTCTCATGCGCTTCTCTGTTTTTTTATTTTGTTTATAATGCTTGATTAAGGGATATTATGACTGCACTCTTTCACAACAGTAAGCATTAAACTGGATAACCCTTTTTACCTTGCTGTTGCCTGGTTCCTTATCTCTCTATGGTAGCCTTACTATACTTCAAATTTGCTTACTTTCAACTCCAAACAGAAAGATGCATCAGAGCCCTTGTGTTACAACTACTCCACCTTGTGGGAATGAATCAAAAATGCTGCCCTAGAGCATTAAAAGGCTGATACATATTACTCTGGGGCTACGGGCAGGGTAATACCTAAGATGGAGCTTGCCTGTCTTGAACTCCAGGCTCCCATTTCCAGGTACACATTTCCACACACACTGTTTGGAAACCTCACTTGTACTGAACTATATCCTGCATAAACCTGTGGGTTGTATGCAAGTGTAACAAAATACAAAGGAGTTCCCCCCCTCAAGAATATCTTCCAATGGATATATTATTCAGTTTAATATTCAGATATCTAAACATACATTTTTCTGGTCAGTAAAATGTTGCTTCAACTTATAAAACTGCTACATTTGTGACAGAAGAAGTTTCTTCTTAAATTTCACTGTATAAGACTGCTTGTCGCTATCTAGCTATTTAAGATTTCTGGCAACAACAGTTGAGCTCAATTTATCAGTGTCTGAGGTTTCAGTTAAGTTTGTAAGTCTCCTGTCTGAAGTTATAAAATAACAGTGGAGGAATTGCCATATCAAACAGACATTTGATCTACCTCTTTCTGCATCCTGTCACTGACATGGCTGTTATGTCCTTCAGAGAACAGCACAAGAAATAGCATAATGACATGGATTTCCCATAGGAAAATTTCCCTTCCAACCCTGATCAGATATTGCTTGGCTTACATCCTGCAGTGCAATGGTTTAGGGGTAAGCATGCAAGACAAAGGGAATTCTACTGCTATACTGTTCTTTAAATTACCGTTGTGATAATCTAAGCAAATGACATCAACCAGTTTTCCATTATCCACAGGTTTTACTGACCTGCAACAAGGTGTTCCCTTTACCATATCATACTGAACTATCACTATTTTTGTGGCAAATTACTTCATTGTTCTTGATGGCTAGCTTTCTAATTTTGCCTTGGAAGAGAAATTTTCAAACTTTACTTGAGTGATCTACACTTACAAGTGCTGAAGGCAGAGATGGTGCTGGAGGTGGAGGGGAAGCAGGAGTCATCCTTGGTCTTTCTTTCTCCCCGTTAGTGTCTGCTTCAGGTTGGATCAGAACTGTTTCATGGATTGGTTTATCTTCATCCTCAGGTGGCCTAACCTCTGGTTCTAGAGAGGGACACCGGCCAATATCTGCATTTTCAAAGGACACGGGTTGAGCAAAGTCCATGGGGCTGAGAACACATAAAGAAATTGATGTCTGTTATTAGTTTTTCTGCCTTTTTACCACCCATATAAAAAGAATAGCTATATGCTGCAGTGTAATTCTACTCCACAGGACACAAGAGCCAGGATTCATCCCATATATTTTAGGTACAAAGTGGGACACTTAAATTAGCCATGATGATTGCCATTGGCCTTCCTTCCTACCGTCAGTGCAGAGAGTCAGGCATACTCTTAGTCAAGCTTTACCAGCCTAGGCAGGATGAATCGCATTGCAGAGAAGTCCTCTCTGGTGTACACTGAATGTGGGGTGATGAGATCCTAATGGAGGTACTTTGGTTATGTGAAAAAAAGACTTAGATGGGAACTTCCTATAGAGGTTGTACTTTATTCACCAGTAGAGATAAATACCTATCACTGAGGCAACTCTTATTGCAGCATTACTGTTGAATTGCTCTGATTTACGGATAAATAGACAGGTGTTACCTTGTCTGTAAAACAGTTAGTTAATTGTATAGCCTACGGAGTGTATACTGTAGACAAAAAAAGGAAGGGCATATTAAGAAAACAGACCATATTCTAGGGCTTGCTGTTTGTATGCTTCCTTGCAACAGTGAAGTTTCTTTTGGCAGCCAAGGTAGTTAACCAGACCTCATGAATTGGACATTTGTTGGCATCAGTGAGACTTACGTGGCATTAATGACAAGATTCCATATACAGCCCTCAAATGGCGGTATGTTTCTGAGAGGTGCAGTCTGAAACTGAGAAGAGGTACCCCCGACAAAGAGTTTCTTAACAGAGATGGGCTGGTCTGTTGGCAATCTCTGAGTCTGGCCTTTGTCTTCATCTACTTGAACAGTGAACATCCTGTGAAAAAGATTTGAAGGCAAAGAAATATATATTTTACTCTGGTTATTGCTCATATTGAAATCACCACTTTGCAGGCCCCGTTTACTTGTACACCAGCTATAACACCGAGCCACCCAAATTACGTAATTAGCAGCTCACATTAAATACATATTAACCACTAGAAGGTTTTCAGCTACTGCTAAGCTTCCTTAGTAGTTCTCTGACAGAGCTTGGCAAAGCCACGCTGCAGAGAGGCGATAATATCAGTTATTGTATGTATAGAAAGAAGTGGCTTGTGGTGTGGAAACTCTGACCTGGTGCTTCCAGGTAGAGCCTGGGGTGAGCCTGCTCTACTGGGATGGTAGGTACAATCACCTAGTGGTCAGCAGGATGGGAACAGCATGGGGTCACGTTTTGTTTGGGCTCCCTATTTCCTGGTTTGTACAAGTTATTATCTTCTTGCTGGGGGACAGACACTGCCACAGACTGCTCTGGTTGCAGAATCAACCACAGATACATACTGTACACTTTTTAAAAAGATCTGGTTGGCTTTTTTTGTGGAAGACGGCAGAGTAGAAGAACTACTGATTGTTCATCACGTACTGATACAAGTGCTACAATTCTCTCTCATGGGTAATGCCCATGCTACAAGTTAAAGACAGAAGACAGTGTTAAGGTTGTAGGGAGGAAGGTAGAGGCTTCTGAAGCACAGCACCACTGGCAGATCAAGCCAAGTCAAGAAATGGGAAAAAAGAGCAAAGAGGAAAGGGGTAAATATGGTGAAGGGCATTATTCTGGTAAAAGCAAGAATCCAAATGGGAGAGAAAAGCTGAATGCTCTCACCTGCCAAAGCTACTGAGATGCATATGCTGCAGGTTTGTACCATGTTTAAAAGGAAACAGTAAACAGGACAGAAAGTGAAAAACTAGTTTACCAAGCTATATATTGTGTATACTGCGAAAGCAGTGTTAACGTAAGGGCTGTGGAATTGGGAGATGGTGGATACTTTTGATGGGTAACATATATGACACGGTATAGCAACAAGAGTCAAAAGTTTAACTGCTGTCTTTGGGACAATTTACCATTGATGTAACATAGAAAATCTCCAACTTCTGAACAAATCCAGCATAAGGTGGGCTGAGTTGCAAAGGGTGGATAAGAACTTCAGAATTTCTGATGAATGTAGAATGCTAGTTGGCATAATTACTTTATGTTGTTAGACTATATTTAATAGAATTTAGCCAGGAGAAAATCGGACCCCTCAAAAAGCTATATGTGTCTCTGATAAACTCTGATATGATTTATGAAGTGCAGTTTTTATTTCAAATGTATTACAGTCATGCAAAATTAAACATCAGGACCTAACTATTCAAGCGTCTTTGACTACAGTTAATTATCTAACCCCATCTGTAACTAAGTGGCTTGATTTTTTCGGTATTACTGAGCATCCTTACAAAATATCAGAAATAATCAGTTTCTGGCAAATAGCCTCACTTTTTTCAACGAAAATTATGCTGAACTCCAGTATTCTTCCTCAACAATAATTACAAATGTTAGCAAATTAATATTGAAAATATTAATTGAAAAGAGGCCAGTTTTCATATGCAAAACACTTGGCTTTGTTATTTACGCAAGTCCTAGACAGAACTGGATATTGACTTAAGCACCTGAGTTAGATAACTGTTGTACTACATGCAAATTGTCCAATTTCCTCATAGTTTTGGATGGGTTAATTTGCTATAGAAAGCTGTAGAGTAAGAAAGTGATTAATTTTTCAAATGGTTGGAGGAAGTGGGTATTAAAATACTTATTTTTTGGGACAATCTCTAGAATTTCCCCCGGACCCTTCCACAGCGGAAACAGAAAGAGAGAGATTTCTCTGGGGGCAGTTCAGAGCAAGAGATTAATTTAGGTTCTGTGAAGTGTCCCACAGAGGACACTTCTCTCCACTGACTTCAGAGGAAGTATAGGGAAATCAGACTGTCAAGACTCGAGTTATCCTTTGTGCTGCTGCATGGTAGTCATGGCTACCGATTGTCAATATTTTCATCAGTATGCAATATTTCATCTCATCTTTAGCCATTACCATAGTAAACATTTTGGCTCCAAGCAGAACTATACAATGATGTGCATTAGTCTTCAAGAGTATCCTATAATTACATTGGAAGAGAAAGAAAATACTTCATAATTATATGGACGATTATCTCTCTGAAGAGTTTTTAAAGGATGTTCCTCATATTTAATCAAATAAAGCTTGAGTTTGCCATGAGCAGAGGAGGGGCTAATCTTAATTTATAACTTTTCACATCCATTTCAGGTTACAGAAACTGCAGAGTTCAGACGATTTGTTCTGTAACAGAGCTACGTGAAAACACAGAGGTTTCATCTGAACAAGCATCATCACTGGATGGCATTGCGCAGCAATTGTGTCTTGATGTGCTCTCACAGGTCAAGCTACTGTACTTGATACATCACTGCATAAAAGAACTTTGTTGTTTAGAGCTTCTTATTATCATCTGCATATTTGTGTTCTGTCACAGTGACACAAAATGTTTTGCAAAATGCAGTCATCCATTTCCGAAATAACTTTTTCTCCCAAAGGATTTGCAGTTTTACCTCGAACTAGTCATTGAAGCTGGGGAGAGACATTGTCTGAAGGCATTATTTACAAGATGTTTTTTAATGATACAATAGCAATTCAGTCAGAAAATCATACTGACAAAGGACAAAGCAAAGCAGATTATAAAGAGGACAGAAGGGCACCTCTGGACTAGGCAGACAGGAATTGTTGCTCAAGAAAGCTGCAGTCCTGTCGGGGTAAGAGGGTGAAGCGAGTGTCCAGTGTGCTTGGATAAACGCATTTTGTAACACGCTAGATGTCACATCTTCTTTCTGATGTTGTTTTTTAAACAAAACAGAACAACATGGTGCATAGTGCACTAATCCACTGAATGTCTGGACAATATGTCCACATTCGTATGTCCAAATGTCCACAACAACCGCTACTTGGAACAAGGGCTATTCCAGGCCATAAATAATACTGACTGCCTCAGTCCTACACACTACACTGGTGCTGTTTCTTATCACTTCTTGAATGGAGAAGTGTAATTAGCATTTTTTTACAATGTCTAAGAAAAAGCAAAGGAATTTAAGTGAAATTCTGTTTAAAACAACATGGGCTGAGAAGGTCTGCAATGGCTTTCCAGCAATAAGAATGATCGCCATTTATCTGGGACTCCGTCATTGGTTTACCATATTTAGCTGGGCACTACCATAACCCAACGTATACACGCCAGCACAAAAAGGCTACAGGCTGCTGTGCTGTTCCTGTTTATATACTTAGAAAACGGTCTTTTTTTCTACATGTCTTGAAAAGGTGATTTACTGCACCACAGCAGCATTTCTCATCCACAGATTCGATTAATAAAATATATTTGCCAAGAACCAGAAGGTTAAAGATGCCAATTCAGACACATGCAGGTCTCTGGAGAAACATGCTGATAGCCTAGGAAAGCATGTAAACCCAGCTCTGCAGAATAATAAGCACTGTCAGAAAATAATTTCTTAGAATTTTTGGATAAGGATAGAATTACACTAAATTCTTTGCCTCAGCAGAAGCATTTACATGGATTGCTGAAGACGTCGGTATATTTGCTTTGTTGAATTAGCTGTGCTGTGTGGTCTGTAGCACTTTTAGGTATTTGTTACCCTTTAGCTCTTTCTATCCGGATGGAGTGTGCTCTGCCATCGTGAAACTCGCCAGCTTCTGGTCTGATGGTGATTCTGTGGGGATCCCGTACCCCAGTGGAGATATGCACTTCTAGCCGACCTCTGTTCAGGAACACTGCATAGTAGGCCTGCAAGGTACATGTTGGTATTAGAAGGCAAGTTACATTTGGAAAGAAATTATTTCACTCAATTGTATGTTAGTGTGCATGTTTTATTTTCTTACACTGTTTTTTAATTTGCTCACCATGGTCAAGATAACTGTAGTTTCAGTTCTGCTCCTGCTGTATTCAGACTCTCTTGCATTTTTATAATGAGGAATGGGTAAAATGAGGTCACGTTGGAAAGCCTCATCAAAAGGCTTGACTCTCTGCACACCTGTTTGCAGGGAAGGATGGAGACCTCTAACCTGCAATGCTTCTGATTTTTGCTGTAACAAGACCTGGTCTTAAACCCATCAAGCCGCAAATAGCATTGATCTCAGTGTGAGTTTTGCGTTTGGAGGGCTGGCAAATCATGCTAGTAGTTACTCTAGCAACCAATATTGTGTTGTAGCGGATTTCAGGATCTAACCTCCTGTTACTATAGCAATGAGTGTCATGCTCACTTCTGTGACCTGATGAGCTGGGTAATGATAAAGGAGCCCCTACCCTGAAGTTAATGTCACGCGGGTGAGCCATTACAATGTGTTGTCCCTGGAGCGTGTTCCTCCAGGTCACTGAGAGTTCTTGTCCAAAACAGACAGGAAGGAGAATAATGAAGTATAAATTCCCAAAAGTCCTGAGCAAAGAAAGCACCAAAATACTCTGTTTATCTCTGTTGTAGTATGGTCTGTCTGCAAGGTTTTTAATTAACCAAGATGTGAATAATTTCTAACAGCAATCGCACTTTTACCAGTTAGTCACTTGGACTCTGTAGGTACTTCCTCTGAACACACTGACTCTATCCTCTTCAGAAAAGATTTATACTGCAGGATTGTATTTTACGGGAGAGGAGAGGTTGGAGCACTCTTAAATCTTGTATCCCACATGAGTGATCCCAAACAAGGGGCTTATCTTGCACTGCTTTTAGCAGCTTTTTTTTTCTTGTTGTTCTCAGGGGAAACAGAATGATCCACATTTACGTCTATATAAACAGGAATGAGAGATGTTTCCAAGCATTAATAGTGCATAAGTAGTCCTCAGAATGAGTGAAGAACAGTATTCTCTAATATTTAGGTTTGATTCAAAAAACAACATGGAAGCATCTGTACGATAGAAAAACAAATCTGGGTTTTTTTGCAACAAGCAACGGATGCCCTTCTGTAGAGAAGAGAAAGAGTTACTCCACTGCAAAAAAACAATTCTGAGCCTCTATCAGATTCTCCATCAGATAAAGGATAACATTAGAAATATTTTATTCCCAAGCACTGAATTTTAATTGAAGTATAAACATCTGACAGTAGCGTGAAACTAACCAAGAGGAAGAAGTTCAGTATGATTGTGGAGTTTTTTTATCTTTTGCTAGGTTCCTCGTACCTGTCCTGTCTGTCTGCGCTTTCTCCTCAGAGGGGCAGCCTTCTTTCCAGTGTACCCACGCTTTCTCCTGGGGGGAACAACTGTGCCACTTGTGCCAAACAAGATGATCCCAGACTCATTCTTGGTGCTGAAGGAGAGGTTGATTTCTGTGCCCACATCAAAGGAGACAGGCTGCAGTTCCACAAAACCTGGCTTGGGGAAGCTAACTGTATAAATGTTCTGTCGGAAGAAGGGGACAGGAAAGTCCATTAATAGGATTAAAAGTAAGAGTATGAACACGCAGAAAGATTTCTTAAATAAAATAATAAACTATGTAGATACAACTAGTGTGAAGACATGGGAAGTAATAATAAACAGTAAGCAATTTACTTCTCGAAGTGTTGTGCAAACACTAATTTACCTATTTACATCTGGCATCATTAGAGTATTTCTGGAATCCTGTCTTACAGGAAGGCAAAGTTCCAGTCTTATTTCGCTATATCTTCTTAGATTAAAATAACTGCTCACAGGTGTCTTTTATATGAATGTTTTCCATGGAATTAATACAGTGGGATTTTTGCTTTTAAATCAATACGAACATAAACTAGATTCTATTATTCGTCAAATGTGCTCAGAAAATACTTCCCATTAATCAGACATTATTGCTTCATCATTATTGCTTCACTAAGCACCACTGCTTTCTTGATAACTCAGGCTCATAAATGAAGCCCTCACTGTGGATGGCCCAACTCTTTGGACATCGGTAGCCATTAACACAGTCTAAATAGTAGAATATGTCATCGAATAATAAACTAACGCATACTCCTGAAGATTTTCTGTAATCACTGCCAATTCTTGTACTCTTCCAGCCAGGAAAGACCAATCTATAGAAACAGTGACTTTTTCTAAAACAACTCATCATTTTTTAGTACAGCAGAACTGATTTCAGGTATAGAGATAATAGATTAAGCTAGCTAAAATAATTGCTGACGATTATCACCTTTCTCTGAAATCTGAGGGCATTTAAATAATTGAACATATATCCAGTCTTTATCTTTTGCTTATAGTTCACTTCTTTTCAATTATTGTACATATCCTGTTTTGTACAATGAGGGTATTTTATTTAATTCCCCAACAAAATTGTTAATTCAATTAGATTTCAAATACCGAAACCTTAAGAGTTACAAAATAATGTGAAAAACTAAGTTCTTTCTAAGATTCATAGCAATAGAAGAAAATCAACACAACTATCCTATTTGGGAAAGTATCGACAATAAATGCAGATATTTTTTGCTGAACCCAAATTTGTAAGATTTAAAAGCATTTGAGCAATCTGGTTGTTTACAGTTTAGCTTTGTCCCAAACCCAAAAACTTAAATATGGCCATCTCATGACAGATCCATCTACTCTAATACCCTGTCTGAGGGTTTTATTGCTGTGTGGTTTTTGCTCTGATGAAGACCAGAGATAGAAGTGATAAACACAGCAGAAGAGGGTACCCATCTTTATTTTGGCCTGACCAAGTTCCAGTCACTGCTCAAAGGAAATTTTTACTGTTTTGGAGAAAAATATTTGGAGAGTATTTGTTTAACAATAACTCATTTGGATTTGCTGTTGTGGTATCTGATAAGGAACTCTATATTATACATCTGCTTGCAAAACTAGCATACATTTCCAGGAAAGAAATACCAACTATTTATTGGGACATAAGTGTCATTGGAAATAGACTCTTCCATGGAAAATTACTATATTCTCTCTCAAACTTAGGACCAGATTCCTTGAATTTTATACACTTTGAAAGCCTGATAATTAGAAACAGCAACAATTGAAAATAAATAGACTTGAGGTGTATTTAAAGTTAAAATAATGACACCATTTCTGCACATTCTTAGTGATCAGTAAGAAATGTGCCTTCCAACTCAATGGTAGCTCATAACAGTAAGTACTTCACAGTTCCTACCCTGAAGGTGACTTTGTTTCAGTTACCCCCAAATACACGGTGATTCTCAAAGTACCTCAGGTTTTCTGTAGTGAATAATTTTATAATAATTTGTTCAAAGACAATAATTTAAATCCTTGGATTTTATACACGTCATAATTTTTTAAGATTTTTGCAATATTGTCAGTGCCTAATTCTATCCTCATTACTGTCAGTAACTCCCATTTTAGACAGCTGAAACAGAACTAGACCACTGGTAAGCATTGCAGAAAATCCTACACTTTAGAGATAGGGATATCACAACTGTCCAGGGATACTGTCCAAGAAGTTAGGATCTGGAAAATTGGTCTACTTGCTGATCAGATTCATTTGTCTTTCATCTTTTAAATATAACTGTTCTGATTTTCAGGTTAGAGCCCTATGTGTATCTGACTGAGCCTTATACAATTCATATGTTATGCCGTAAAATCAGAAACCAGAAAACATTTATACCCATTAAGACCAAAATACATGGAAGTCAGACTAACCTCTAGTGTGCATCCTTTGGTTAGACCAACAAAATCAGGACTACTCAATATATTATATGGTGTCCTTGAAATTTCAATCTCTTTGAGGCAACCTGTATATTTCTTTAAGATCACTTCAGGCCTAAAAAAAATTTAGAAGTACAATATATTTTCAAAAATAGAGTTTAGGGAGAATACAGTCAGCCAGACACACACACGCACTTTCAGATGCACAGATGCTTGGGTTTCGTTTTTTAAAAACACAAACATACACTCAAATGAATACATCTTCCCTTCTACCACCTATCAGCACATATTGCACTCTGCCTTCCATCACTCAAAGGTGTCATAGTAGATTCATCTAATCTCCAATTCACAACAGTAGTCTTTTCCATTTTTTCTTTCTTTTCTTTAGTGTTTTGTTTGGGGTGGGGTTTTTGTTTGTTTTTTTGTTGTTGTTGTTTTGGTGTGGTTTTTTCGTAAAGGGCTGCTGTGACCTTTGGTGTTTAAATGTAGTGAGCTATGAAATAAGTAAGTAGTTGTTCCTTAGGCAAAGCAGAAAGATATAAGCTAGAAAATCATAACAATAAGGAGAGACCTTAACTGGAAGACAGATGTTTCATTCATCTTTTTGCATGCTTCATCCTAGTGAAAGAGTAACTTCAGCAGCATACAAACATTTTTACACAGTCTTTGCCAAAGACTGAAAAAAAAAATTTTTTTTTTTTTTTTTTTGGTATGCTTTAGGAATTCTTTATGTGGACTGACATTCATTTTCTATGTATTTTATATTCCCAGTATCTTTCCTATGAAAACTGCTGCATATTTGCTTGTGAAATAGCAATATATTTGACTTTCTCAGGCAGTTAAAGAAAAACACAAACACTTGGGTTTGTTACAGAACCTAACTATCCATCCAAGACAGGAAAATATTGTAACAGAATTGCAAAGTTCCATGGTTTGGCTCATCAGCAGTTTGCCAGAAGAAATGAGAAAACCCCTGAAAGTAACACCAAAGCTAGCATGCTTGAATGCAAAAGTATGATTTCGCAGGCCTGGGAACACCAGAGTAAGACCACAACTGCTGGCAACATATGAACCAGGCTTGCAAGAAGAAAAGCCTTATAAAGTCACTTCAGAAAAAAAGCTGCCATTCATGCCATGGAGAGTAAACACCCCCACCCCCCCCCCAGAAAAGCACTAGTTAATGGGGGGGGGGGGGGGAACCAAACAAACAAGCACTTCAGCTCCCTGGAAGGAAAGAAAATATTTTAAAGAATATTAATTACAAAATAAAACCATTTTGCACAGACACAGTTCAGCTGCATGATTTGGTACTGAAAGCTATTCTTTGCATTATAGCCATCCTAGCAAGCGCAGTGGATTCTCTGGCAAATGTACATCCCCAAAAGTAAGCATCTGATTTACTAAAATAATCCATATTCTGCTTTATTCACAGTCATGTATTTCATTTCACTTTCATTTTTGGTTTTTTTTTTTTATTTCCTAGCTCTCCCCCAGTTCCTTCATAGCCTCCTCTTGCCAGAAGCAGAAGTTTTCCCATGCCATTGGCAGCAGCGCCCATAATCTTCTGTCTTTGCCATCCACAAACCATTCATTTTCCTACCCGCTTCCTGCCCTGTCCAGTTACAGACTGCCCTCATGCAACAAGCAGTCACTGCTATCCTATAATTCGCAACGCATAGGAACTCTACATCCTCGTAAAGACTTAACACCTGCTCAATGTGTTCCCGACTTCCTTTTTTCCCTTGTTCCCTTCCAAAGCACACAGAACAAGGTCCAAATTCTTTCAGATCTTGCACAAATTCTTGGCCTGTTTTTTTTTTTTTTTTCTTCCAAAATAGGATCAGTGTCAAGGGAACACAAGAAAAGGTTTCTGGAGCTTGGGAGGAAACAATCTTTCTCAGGATGGGGGCGGGGGGAAGCTGCAATTTTTGTAATTCGTGCCGGGCATTAAGCCACAAAAAAGTGGAGTTCAGTTTGTATCTGAGCATATCAAAGCAATAGCCACAGACATAAACAGTTTAGTCAGAAATAGGTGACCTCTCCTATCCCCCTGCTCTTAAACTCAGAAGCGGCAAATTTCGCCCAAAACTGCACCTGCCTTTCATACCCTCCTCAGCAACTACTTTGCTGCCTCGGAGCGCAGCGCTGCTCGCCCGACCTGGCACTACGTCGCCTTTGCAGGTCAGACCCAAACTCGGCGATGCGGCTCGCCGCTTCCCAAGCGTTCGGCTGTCATAAACAAACACAGCTGAAGTAAGCAGCTGTGCGAAGAAAATAAAAGTTGCTTGTGGAGGTGTGTGCGCAGCATGGAAGATGACGGTGTTAAGCACTTGGGAGCAGCTTTGCTTGTTGCAGCAGGAGCGACTCGCTGAATTAACAGCCTTAGCGTAACAGCTGGTATAAATACTGCCCACACGCTGCTTCTGCCTTGCCGCCTGTGCTTTCAAGCTGCACTTACTAGACACATGCAAGTCATGCAAGTAATCTGATTATTTTTACCTTGCTTTCATACTAGGGTGAGAGAGAAAGACAAAAAAAAACCAACAACAAACAATCAAAATTACATTAGTTGTAGCAAATGATACTTATTAGCAAGGTTCAAATTTTTCACAGTGAAGCAGATATACATCATTTACAAACAACACATAATAAAGGGTGAGATTCTATATACACTGTCAGGCTGTAATAATTAACAGAGTTACCCTGTAAACAGCTACCTTAAAAAGTAATATATCAGACAGCTTTTATAACTCGTTGCCATACTTAGTTGTGAGTAAAAGCAAACCATGTAAAAGAATTTGGCGGAACTGACACGACCTGATAATTACAAAGTCACGGGTACCTCAGCGCTCATTGTTTGCAGTAGCTCAGCTTTGCCCTAATCCCCCTTTCACAATTTTTTATTCTAATTTACCGTAACATTCATCTTGCCCCAGTGCCTGATGAATCATAGCTGTAGGCAAAATGGTTACCACAGGTCCAAGTATCTGTGGTACACTGATTTCCTAAGCAACCACAAAGGATTTACTGGAAGATAATTGCTCTAGACATTTTGTTATGCACTGGTGTGATTTCACAATTACATAATATAGTGATATATTTCATGAGTAAAATAGATCTTAGATCTTTTTATTGCTGGGTGATTTGACATCAGAGGTCAGTTATTAACCTAATGCATTAACAAATGTGTCCATTCTTTGAGTTGCAGAACAGCCTATAGACTAATCACAACAGTTCCTTGTGCACAAGACCACTTCAAGGCTGTCATTACGCCATGTAGCTAAAGCTGACATAGATTAATGGACTAGGTTCTGTGTTGTTCATCTGTTCATTGTGGCACAGAATTGTCTTGTTCTTGTCATTGCAGAAGTGCTGAATATTCATTAAAAACTGAAGTTTTTTGGTCTATTTAAAACCACATAATACAGTCACTACATTCAAGTATCTGTTATCCCATTTCTTTAGGTTATTAAAGCTTAAGTTAAAGATTATCAATAATATACAATATTTTAAAAATAAATACTGGGAATTTTATTTGTGTAAGAAATTTCAGATCAGGCTTCCGTGAAGGGAAAAGGTTGCCATGTTTCATTCTACTTGCATTAAATATATCAAGTATTGTATCATTTACTTTCATTCCTGAATATAGGAATAATTTAATCTAAGGAGTCTAGGAACTTATGTCTACAAATAATTTTAAATAATATCTAAACACGATATTTTTGTACTTACTGAAAATATACTGACACTGGCTATGCAAAAACATGCGTACCCATTTAACAGTAATCCCATGAGGAGTAGTTTGCAGTTCAATTCTACTCACAAGGTAAACACTTGTGCTTAATTTTGTGGAGGTATGGAGCCATTTGTCTAAGTTTGAAGTCACAAATACTATTCATCAAATTAAAAAATACTTAAAAAGTCAGCTACATCATGTTTTTTGCATAGTCTCATAAAGATATACTGCACCATTACTGCTGTTTCTATTGTATTTGTGTAATGTGAGCTGCGGGAAAGACAATGAAATACACGATGTATGCAAATAAAGTGTTAGTCTGCTATGGCAATATAGGGCACATTGGGAACTCACCATTCACTTATTGCAAGTGAACTTGAGAAAAAAAATGCAGAGAATAAGATTACACTGTGTTTACATCCCCGTACCAAAGGTAAAGAAATTGGTTTGAGCCACGTTACCTTAGATTTCTCAGGGTTGGCAATCCCCCAAAATATATTTTCTCATGCCCTTTTAGGTTGAGCCCGAAGTGGCTGCCAGTAGAAGTTGTTGCTATGGTCTCTTCTTCATTGGTGTCTATGTCTACAATTGATATGTTGGCTGGAAGAGATTTGAGATCAGTTTCAAAATATCAGACATGAACAATGATGTCTTAATGTAAGAAACCAACAGAGAAATATTTGGAAGGTTAGCAGGTGAGGGGAGAGGTAAGGAGCGTTGTATTTTGCAGTTAAGACACCGGATTTCCAAATTGTCAATTAAGGGCAGGGGAAGAGACCTGCACTTTCCTCTGTTTCCATAACAACCTGAAAAGCTAGCAATTCTGTATGCTTTATTTTTATATATTCTCTCAACCTGTTTCAGTTTGGTATGTTCTTTGTGTTGATGTAATTTGGAGCTAACACTTCAGGACAAATTCAAGACAGAAGAGATCATTTTACATTTAATTTGTGATTTCAGTCCGAAGGTTGTCACTTGAGCAGGATTTTTTAGTGTTAAGCATTGTCGTTATGTGCCTTAGAGATTGGTGATCAGTCACTCTAAACCATTTTCAAACCCACAGCTGTCAGTTGCTGTCACATCTAATCTCAGTCTGGGGTCAGTGATGTGCTACATACAACCATCCTATTTAAACACTTGTTCCATGTATGTTTTTAATGTATGGATTAACACAGAATATAAAGTTCAATGAGAGAGACAAGACACAGTGAAAAATACTGAGCAGTCCCCAAGGAAGAAAGGAATATTCAACGATAGGGATGCAAAGATTCTCCCTCCCTCCCTCCCTCCCTCCCTCCCTCCCTCCCTTCCTTCCTTCCTTTTTTTTTTTTTCTTCAGACAGTTAAATGCAAGAGATTGCTTATAATCTACGGGTTCTCCCCACCCCAAAGGAATGAAATGAACCTTTATTTTAACTAAAAAAGTGACCAGCCTGATTTTTGGTTCAAGATGGAATAGAGTGAGTTTGGAGATGAAAGACCTGTCAGCCTCTTAGAAGATTTCAAAGGGAGGACTGGCTGGAAGAGGTAATGTAGAATCCATGGAGGGGAAGGAGCAATGGGAGGATGGGAGGAAGAGTCTTCTCTGATAGAAGCTCTCCCCACAGTTGAGTCTCTTCTAGCAGCAGCTGACTAAAGAAATGCCTTAAAAGAGAGAAGGAATATGCAAAACCTGAAACCAAACCATTCTCCGAAGTGAAAGAGAATTGAATAGGGGATAGACTTTCCTGCTGTACCATACTGTAAACAGATTACTTTTCCTTTAATTTCTATACCTGTATCTTCTTTATAAACACATGATATGCTTGAATGGTATTAATAAATTACAATTCCATGACACTGTATTTTATCTTAATACCTTCTGAGTTAAGTATGAGCTAAGGTAACTGGCTAGCAACAAGGCACTCCTCCTCTAAAGGTACAGCATATCTACAAGGGAGAGCTGAGTTACTTTGGCCAGTGTCCCAGCCCCTGAGTTTACTTCAGCCAAATGACAAGAGGGTGGGTCCGTGTTTGAGATGCGAAGGTCAGGTAAAGAGCTGGCACTGCAGGGGCAGAGGAGGAAGAGTGTGTTCAGGGGTTCGTGGTGACCCTGAAGATTCAGAATGCAGTAAGACTTCGGGATACAAACGCACAGAGGATGTCATAGATGCCATAAATAAAATTAATTTGGCTGAGTTAAGATTCTACCAGTCCTAAAGCTAGATTAAAAACAAACACAAAAAGGGGTTTTGCCAGCATGACAGCCAGCATTCTTTGTAATCTTCACAAATGCCACCACTTCACATTCTGCACCAGTAGTACAGTACGCAGTGCACAGGTTAAAGAATTAGTAATACTTTTGAAGATGTTCTCGTTGTTTTCCATGCAGAGTCAGATCATGGCACACTGCATATCATTAGGGAATATAAAAGTTGTGTTTGTCTGCTGAGGTACTGTACTATCAGTACTGAAGTCATCATTTTTTTATGCGCTTTGGGATATGCTGAGCATGAGAGGACTGTATAGCATGAAAGCTATTGCTGTCCTAACAAAAATCACACAGATTTGTTTTACGATTTTGAACAACATCAGGGAACTGATGAAAAAGTTTCTTTTTTCCCCACTCAGAACCATTTTAGAATGTAATTTACACAACTGTAAAGCAGAATTATGCCTGAAAATTAAGCGACGTGTTCATAAAAGGCCTGTTTGACAGTGCAATCACTCACGTACAACTCAACACACCTGTAATTTAAGCAAAAGAAGTAGCTAAATCACTAGAATGTTATAATTCCAGCAATTTTGCACAACTTCCCCATGATTAGATGGTTAGCTGTACTGCACAGGTAACTGGGAAAGTCATGGTGTTGAAACCACAGGAACTCACCTTGCTTTTGAATTCTTGACAGGGTGAAAGATTTCCATTTGCCATCGTTATGATTTTGGTTGCTGATTACAGAAGCTGTGCCTGAACCGAGATCGTAGCTGACTTTTATATGGCCACCACTGAGTTCTACACTCATGAAATCCTTCTGTTAATGGAAAGGATTAGATACACAAATTATGATTCTTGTTCATTTTGGTAAGAGGCATATGACATTAAATAAACACTTTCTTTTCCTGCGTGACAACAGACACTTTTTTCAAGTTTTTAAAAAATCTACTTAGGCATTTACTGCCCAGGACTGTAATGTACAAAATTCTACTGCCAACAAGTTCTTTTTCCCCCCCTTTTATTCTCCTTTGGATTGCTAACTTGGTTGGAATCTTGCTAAAAACTTAGCTGGAGTTTTGATGGGGTGTCTGCACTTTTATTTTCTTAGATTGAAGACAGAAATACACATTATAATTACTTGAAACTAATATTTAGCCTTGACTGTATGCCTGTACTACAGGTAGTGCATTTACTACACACCTCAGCTAGATTTAAACTTGCCAGGTAGAAAAAAAAGAATAGTAAATATGGTAAAACAGGTTTGTTTTACCGGGGTTTCCAGAGAGTAATCTGTACTGATGTAGCAACAGAGAGCTATGAACTGTTATTCTCATCAACCACTGACACAGGTATTTAAGCAGTAACTGGAGATGGTTGACTGGATCAACAGTATGCACTTCAGTATCTACAGAAAAACACCTGGCAGGATACAAAGAGCAAAACAAATAGCCAAGGAACTGGATAGCGTGAAAAGCATTAAGTAAGCAATGATGGAACTACATCCCAGGACACAAATGTTCCAGAGAAACTTTAAGTTTAATTATCATTTTGCTCATGGCCAGTTCCACCTGTACTCAGAACTAAGGAGAATGAAAATACTTTACCATGTGCTGACTACTTATGTAAAACTGTGATAGTAATGTTATGTATAAGAACATAAATTTATGTTAAGAAAAAAAGAGTCAAATTTAACAAACTCAATATTCTAAATGCTTATGCACGTCTATGCATGCATCACTAGAGAAATCATCTTCAAAGTTTTTATACAGTAGGACAATATATTAAGAGACAAATTGTGTCAGGGACCAGTTGCCTTCCAGATCCCAATGTTTTTCAGAAGTTCAAGTACATATTTTTTTCTAGAAGGTGACATAAATGAATAATAATTATACAAAACAATTATACAAAATCATTTAAAATAATTACATTAATTATACTTCAATATTCAATTATGAAAATTAATTAGAAAAACTACGCAATTACTTAATTATCATAATAAAATGTTATCTTTTACTATAATCAGTCAGAAGGAGCACCCTCCTCCTTGACAATTCCAGCAATTCTGATAATTTTCCCAAAATACAGGAATCTGAAAGAAGACTGATTTACACAAACACGGTTTTGTAAAATAGTGAATGCTGAGTAATTCTTCAAGACATCTGTTGGAACTGCTGTACATAATTTCTGGCCTGTATGACAAGGCTAAGGAAAGGACCCTCTTCCCAGTCAGGTGTGCAAATCAATCTGGATCAGAGATGCTGAAGCTGAGTTACTCCTGATTCATGTGAGGATCTGGTCAGATGTCTTTATAAATAACTTCTCCCTGTTATCCACACACGTTTGATAGTGTGTGTGAATAAAAATCTTGAACAGATTTATAACTAATGTTTCTATTCTCTAATTTAGCTGTAAAAAGCACCATTTGTAGACCTGGTAAAAACATCATCACCATGACATCCTGTTTGTTGCACCATTCAGTTCCCCTTTAATGCCACTCACATTAAACACAAACTTTTTCTTTGTATCAGTAGGACTTCTGTCTAAGATTTGTCTCTTCCCATATTCTCCCTGCCCTCACACTATGACATTTTAAACTGTGAACGTACAACCACAACTGAAAATATTTGCACAGCTAAACATTTGGCATAAATGAAAATTAATTAATAGTTTCAGAAAAGCTGGAATTCCCCTCAGTCTAACATAATGCTGCCAGTCAGTAAACACTAGGTAGGCAACTTCCACACTATAACATTGTCTTCATTTGGACAGCAGTGAAGCATCATATCAGGCAACATCATACCAGGACAATGTTACATTAAATTACTATTTGTTTTCATAATATGATGAATTCAGCCGCTGCAAAGATGGTATGAGAGCTGGAAGGAGTGTGGAGGTTAGCTGGTTGTTCTTACCAAGTCATCAGTAGCAAGGTACATCAGGAGGGCGTTCGATGAGAAGGTCCTGAATTTGAACATGACTGTGGAAATATTGGGGTTCCAGCGAATTGGGCGGCTCACCATGGCGTAGCTGTCACCATCGAACTGGACCGTCCCCTCACCGTCTGCCACCTGTGGACTGAAAAGAGGCAATTCCAACCACTTTCCTTGCCGTGTGAGGTTAAAAGAAAAAGACGGGGAGGGGGGAGGGGCTATTGGAGTCAAGGGACACCTCTTGGGAGTCTTCCTGAACTTGGTTTGATTTCATATCGAAGCCCTGTTCTGACAAGTGGCGTTGTAAGGTCAGCTCACCGCTTGTCCAACACAAAAGCACATCTGGGAGGAAGATGGAAGAGGAATATGTCTCGTATATCTTATGGTCTGTAATGATTCATTTTGCAATCCTCAATGTAGAATAGCATTATGTACTCTTTCATCTTGTAATCAATCTTGGTTTTGCTATCGTTAGTGATTTTACAACTGAAAACTGAAAACCCCGGAAACCATGATTCTCTGTTTACCCACAAATTACAAACATCACAAGAGCAGAAGCGTCAGTCCCTGCACAGTTTTTGGCATTCCTGTCATTACAAAAAAGAAAATATCAGGCCTTGAGTTTGTTTGATATGATTTTTATGATAGACTCTTTGTCCATTTCTGTCACACAGACCAGATATAGCTGCAAAACGGCAATCTTTTGGTTTAATCACAAACATAACTGAATTTTAGTATGGGACCTACATGCGAAATATTGGCCAGGAACATATTTCCCATTTATCTTGGCATGCATACAAGGACCTTGAATGTATCCTCTCACCTTCCATAGCTACATTTAACATTTAAGTTTTTGCAATTAGATTTTGCAGAACAGGGCTCTTTCTGGTACTGGAACAATGGGTTAAGGTAAAAGGTAGCTTTTAATGTGGTTTTCTAGAAATCTCAAATTTAGTATTCTTTTTTTTTAATCTCCCTCCAAGCAAGCAGGTCTACACTATCACTAATGAATAGGAGAATTAAATTTAGGCAGAGATGCGCATAAAGGTTTAAGCATTTCCATTAGGAGCTGCTTAGAACTGAAATGCATATGTCCATCACGATGCTGTTTAAATTTCTACCTAAGTGTCCAGGGCCTACATTTGTAGTAAAGGAAATCCTCTGGTATTTCCAAAATTGCTTAAGATCACAACTGGAATTTCCATCACTTTCAAAGGGCTACGCCTTAGCATGTTGTCAAACCAGGCTGCTAGTTTGAAAACTTGCCTACTCTTAAGTTCCTTAGCTGGGTCTACAATTATTTTACCTAATGCTGCATGAGCTCTATACCATACACTGATACTGCCAAATTCACTGAAAGCCAGGAGCATTTAAGAGAACAGTGCTGCTTTCATGCAGTGGGTCACTGTGAAAGCCACAAACAACGATGTGAGAGACCCAGATCCTGTCTTTACGTGATAATTCCCAGGACTGTGCTGCAGTATCAGGTGGTCCCTCAGCTTTTGAAGGTGAGGCATGGCACAGGAAAGTGTTTGAGATAAGTGTGGTGGGAAAGAGGAATGCCTGTCACAGCTCTCAAAGGCCAAGGACACACCTGGAAAGGAAGTAACTTATGTTGTTTTAAAATTTCCAAAGAGAGTTAAAAGCCTACATATGTGAATCCTGATCTTGCCTGGATGGACCATTTACCCTACCTGTAACCACAGGTCACTGACAGGGACAGGATTTCCCATTCTCTTTTGAGAATGGAAACACCTTTCTCTTGTGGGGGTCTCTGCTCACTACACTGGTGGCTGTGAAAGCCACCTTGAGGCATCTGACTCTGCCCCACACTGCGTAAGAGGTACAGGCACCTGCTCCACAGCTGTCCATGAGCCGAACTCACTCCCACTTTGGATCTCACTCCCTCTCACGTTTTGACTCATAGAATCATAGAATCACTAAGGTTGGAAGGGACCTTTAAGATCATCAAGTCCAACCATTAACCTACCCTGACAAAACCACTGCTAAACCATGTCCCTAGGCACCACATCTACCCCTTTTTTAAAGACCTCCAGGGATGGAGAATCCACCACCTCCCTGGGCAGCCTTTTCCAATGTCTAATAACCCTTCCAGTGAAAAAATGTTTCCTAATATCCAGTCTAAACCTCCCCTGACATAACTTGAATCCATTTCCTCTCGTCCTATCACTTGACACCAGGGAGAAGAGGTCAGCCTCCACCTCTCTACAACCTCCTTTCAGGTAGTTGTAGAGGGTGATAAGGTCTCCCCTCAGCCTCTCCTCCAGGCTAAACAACCCCAGTTCCCCCAGTCGTTCCTCATAAGACTTGTCCTCCAGACCCCTCTCCAGCTTTGTAGCCCTTCTGGGGACATGCTCCAGCACCTCTATGTCCTTTTTGTACTGAAGGGCCCCAAACTGAACAAGTACTCGAGGTGGGGCCTCACCAGTGCCGAGTACAGGGGTATGATCACTTCCCTAGTCCTGCTGGCCACACTAATCATCATGGTTACTGGTTAGCAGTCTCTCCATCACAGCAGTGTTACACTGTCTTAATTCTATTAAGACACCAACCACGTTTTTGACCCAGATTGGGTGCTTTCCCTCTTGGTGTACTTGCAACACCTCTCAGCATTGCATACAGGTCACAGCTGTCTACTGTAACTTGATGGCTGCCGTGGAAATTCCTTTTTTTCCTGCTGCTTACCACAGAAGGCAGCGTCACCACAGACAGGTTCACAAAGGAGCATGAGAAGCAGTCAGTCCGTTACCTACCTGACAGCACACCCTTTGCAGTCACCTTCAATATCCCTGAAATTCCACAGTCCTATGGGCTTGCTGTCTAGAAAGGTCTCACCCATGCAGCCAGTGAAGGTGGTGACTCTTACAGCATCTGACTTCTGCAACAAAAAATGCAAATCTCATCAGAATTCAATCTGAAGTGATCTACTGTGTCTAAAATCAAAACTGGTATGAAAATAACAAGTACCAGAAGATGCTTCTTATTATTTTAAGTATAAATAGCAATAATTAATCTGAAAATTCCTCCTATTAAACAACTGATCAGCTTCTTATTATTTTAAATATAAATAGTAATAATTAGTCTGAAAAGTCCTCCTATTAAACAGCTGATGAGCAAAAATGTGGGCTAAACTTTGTATCAGTCAATGTGGAAAAGCCTGTTTATTTGAGACTCTGGGGAACACCTAGGCAGAACAATTCCTGGAGAAGAAGGAGCTGCCCTGGCTTCCACGTCACCCTCAGCTTTCCTTGCTATTCAGAGAGCTGCCTTGTCCCACTTGTTCAAGGTCTATCTGGGTTTTTGTTTAAGACTTCATAAGAAGGAGTATGAGGAATCTTGCCTGCAATACAATAAGCAAAATATTTCTACTGCATTTAATGCTCAAAAGCCTGGCGTTTGAGCAGATCATGCAAGATAAAAGACCAACTGTGAACTCAACTGGCTACACCTGTAAAGTTCATGCTAAATTTTGGATGCAGAAAAAAGTGCAGATGGCAAAGCAATTGAAACTCATATCCCATCAAAACTCATTAAGCTAGGGTCATGCACATGGGGTAATGCTCATTAGATTATAACACGGTACCATGATCAAGGTAGTGAGATTTGACAGTACACAGAGTACTCAACTCAAAATTATCCTTCTAAAAATACCTAGTTTCATTTAAATTTCACTTCATCAATATGAGCTGATTGAAAATCTATATACTTAGCTATTTGAAATAGACAAGCACCTGCTGTTTTCCATACAGCAATTATGAATATTAAGATCTTGCACGAGAATATAGAGAAGTGCAACTTGAAAATATTCAAGGAAAAGTATGACTCAAAAGACTTAATGTGTTGGTGATATTTCCCAGGGTAATTGGGAAGGTTTTAATTAGCAACAAGTATGAACTTAATGTCACTTCTGAGAAATTCATGACATCTAAGTATCATAGTCTTCTACTCAAGTCAGATGAAAGATGTTTTTAAAAACTGAAAATGAGCCTTCTTTTTGAATACACTGCAAAGATGCAGGCAAAAATGGATGTGGACAGAATCCCAGGACAAATCTAAAGCACTCCAAAACCCAACAGTATGATGAAGCAAATTTCTGAGACTAAGATTGAAAAAGTATCAGTGACCTTGATAAATGTCCAAAGAGCTACGTGGTTTTAGAAGAGTCTCAGTTAAGGTCTTCATTTTTTGAGCCTGACAACTGTACCACACGATGACAAAAATTTGCAGAAAAGTAAAATCGTCCTTTATCTTTTAATTCACAGACTGTGTCTGAACAGAGCAAGTCTGATAGTGTTTTAAACCCTGAATTGCAACTATGCCAGCCATACCAAACTTACAATACACTACCTTCCTACCTCTGCCCTTGTCTTTATTTACTTGGAGAAAAAAAAAAAAATCAGGATGGCTTTCCTGACCAAGATGAAAAAGTGAAGAATTCTCCAGAAAACACCTGCAGAACTCTTATTGAGGTTGAAAACGGCTGTTCTGGCATCAGACTTATGCAGCATCCACAATTCCTGTTCCTGTTCAGCATCGCACCTCATACTTGATCTTAGGACTGTTACGTGCTATATTGTGCTCACTACCCACCTCTGACTCACTGTATCAAACTAAAGAAAAAAAAGGAAAACATTCAGGAAATGGTTCAGATTTAAACGTTACTGTGTTCCAGGTCCTCTTGTTTACCATGAAACATCAAGAGCCCTTGAAATCTTTGGGGTTTACTATGGAAATTAGGAGTAGGCACAACACTACTTTATGCTGTGGCACAGAACAGCTGTTGCTGAATTTCTGTATCATCTTTGATTCTCTGGATTCTTCATGTAAACAATCCCACCGTCCATGTTTCCAACAAAGATGTTAAACAGCACCAGTCCCAATACCGACCCCTGAGGAAC
Organism: Charadrius vociferus; assembly: GCF_000708025.1. Lineage (NCBI taxonomy): Eukaryota > Metazoa > Chordata > Aves > Charadriiformes > Charadriidae > Charadrius > Charadrius vociferus. The sequence continues at coordinate 2,514,884 of NW_009647401.1, read as the reverse complement.
ACCGCTCGTCACTGGTCTCTCCTCGGACATCGAGGCATTGACCACAACCCTTTAAGCGCAACCATCCAGGCAATTCCTATTCCACCAAGAGGTCCATCCATCAAATCCATTTCTCTCCAATTCAGTGACAAGGATGTCATGCGCTACAGTGTCAAATGCTTTACACAAGTCCAGGCAGATGATGTCAGCTGCTCCTCCCTTATCTACCAACACCGTAACCCTGTCGTAGAAGGCCACTAAATTTGTCAGACATGATTTGTCCTTAGCGAAGCCACGTTGGCTGTCACTGATCACCTCCTTATTTTCCACATGCCTTAGTATAGTTTCCAGGAGGATCTGCTCCATGATCTTGCCGGGCAGAGAGGCGAGAGTGACTGGCCTGTAGTTTCCCAGGTCTTCCTTTTTTCCCTTTTTGAAAATGGGGGTTATGTTTCCCTTTTTCCAGGGGTTGTAATGTCAATGTAATCAAATTTGTTACCAGTGAAAACAACAGTAGAAACTAAAACTTACCCGACATAACAAAAATCCAAGAATGAAAGAAAGTTGAGAAAAATTATTAGGTGTGGGAGATAAAGTACCTCTCCTTGGTTTATTTCCATTCCCTTTGAAAAACATATCAAAGGGACAGAGAACAGAAAGCCAGTGAGGCCATTCTGGTTTTGTAAGGGTCACTAATCTCTTCAGTATCACTTTTAGCAACTGATGATTCATTAATTTTAGAAAGCAAACAGCTTTAGTTGCCCCTAGATAGAAAGCTGGAAGGTAGAGAGCAAACCTTTGTTTAAGGCTGTAAGGTGAACATAGAAAAAGATGGCAGAAAGTCTGCTTTATCTAATACTTAATTCTCCAAGAAATTCTTCAATTGACTTCCTTGACTATTTGCCATATGAAAACAAATGACATAAAAAAATGTGCATGGCAGTTATTTACAACCTTAAAGTTCAACAGGAAACGTCAAAATTCATTGCATCTGCATCTTCCAAACTTGAAAATGTTCGTGATTTTTTGTGGATCTATTTCAAATCAAGCAAGAGTGTGCAGCCGTGAATTCTACTAATATGGACTCACTCACAATTTCCTAGCCCAAAATCTCATGACATTTTCTCCTGTTCCTATGAATCCTAGTCCATCAGGTGTATCTCAGTTAAGTTAGGTGGCAGTTGTATAAGTCTTACTTTTTTTTTGTGTGCAGAAGCCCTGAGTTATGAACCTGACCAAGTTCTTAATGAAGTTACCTGGCTCTGCTCCAAAACACATGGATAGCTTTGAAGCTAAAGCCAGACTTCAAGTCACTGATTTCAAGCAAGTGGAATCTACATTTTCTACTCCCCTTGTAGCTTCTGATTTTGTCTGTGTCAGTCTGGAAATGGGCACCCACACTATTCTTTGTAAGAAAGGAATATGTCTATCCACATACTCCCAAACCAGAACCATCTAGAAAGGTGAACTTTCTATTCATATTAAGGTTTACTATTTTTGCTGTACGCCATAACAAAAAATGCCCACATAAATAGCCAGTTAATACACCAGCACCAGACAAGACATTACCTTTATTTTTCCAGTTAAACCACCAACAAACAGCATGGCATTAGCATCTACATCCAGAATGGTGTATCCAGGTGGAGAGACAGCACTGAATGTGGCTGGCACAATGCTGGCTTTAGGACCATCCAGAGCTCGCACTGATATTGTGCCATTTTTCCCAGTCCTAGAGATTTTAACAGAATAATTTAAGCATACAGACTCAGTAGTTAAACCAAACATAGGAAAAGTCTATTTTAGATGGTATTTTTTAATAGAAGCATGTATTACTGATTCGATTATGTTCCATTTTGATACAAATTAATAGACGCTGATGCCTGCATAAGTTAAAGACATGATCACAGAACAACTTGTTTTTTTCTCAGTGTCCATTTTGAACAATATTCACTATACAGGTGAAGCAGAACTTTGACTACAAAAAAGAAGCTGCATTTTTTTTAATTATTGTGTTGAAATTAGTGTTAAATAGTTGTTGCTTGATATAACAAATGATGCAGGCAAGGTTCCAAAATAATTTTCTGAATTTAGATTAGATTTGAACTGAAAGGAATGATCATGTGACAAAGTACTTCAATTTGCTCATTATGTTTATGAATGTTACCTCATTGTCCTCTATGAACTGTATCAAATACTGGTGGTAAGAAAACCAAAAGAATTTACCATTTGTTAATAGTTTCTGCAGCAGTTCGTTTCCTACTCTTTAAGTTATATTAACGTAGTAACTGGCACGGAGAGTTTGCTGACATTTTTACAATAGAAGGAACAGAAGGTGGAGAGAAATGATTCCCCCTAGCCTTTCAGGTATATAGAAAGTTATTTCAAAGGAAACTTGAATAATTTTGAATCTTTTGCAATAATTTGCTTAATATTACCTTCGCTTACAGGAGCATAGGTAGTAGCTTTCCATTGAAAGCTTACTGCTTATTTAATAGAAGTAAACTATTAGTCATCTATAATCACATCATAAATTAGTGTTTCCTCCCAGACAGATGGACCATAATTAACACACATAATTTCCTATGGGGCCATCATATAACTGTAGAAATAAGCATGGAGTGTGACCCAAATCCTGTCATGTGCAGATGAAGTATCTAGTATGTGTGGTGGAGGAGTTGCTGGGAGACAAGGTAGGCAGGGGGAGATCACATACTGTGGTTTTATGGATAACTTTGGAAATTGCTGCTTTATCTCATTTTTAATAGGATGTTGGATTTCCCATGACCATTGTCATGTTAATTTGGAAATTTCTAACATGGATGCCTGATCTTGCAACCCTAACCAGCACTAAAGCATTCAGCATGGACACCAATATTGCATGGAACTTTTCTAACTTATATGTTTGATAATGCAGAAATACACTATTTTAAATAAAACTTACTTCCTTTTTCCATAACAGTTTACAAAGAGTGTATACCAACCAAGAGTGACTACCCATGTTTTAGACTACAAGTGGTATTTCACTGGCTACCTGATTAGACTCTAAAAATTGCTCAGTACCTATTCTTAAGCCAGACAAAACAGTTTTTTCTCAGAAAACAGATTTTATATCTAATTTGTGAAAAAGGTTTCTAGGGAAAGGAAGGAAGCCAATTAAATAGAAGTGATAAAATTCACCAAAAATTTCCACATGTAGCTTTTCTACATGAAAAGTTACATACTCATCCTATCAAAATACCATCAAGTCACAGCCAGAAACTAAAAAAAAATAAATACCCCTTTGATTTTCTGAAGTCGTGAACTTTGCTGCATGCAAAGATGCAAAATTCCTTTTTTGTCTAATTGGAAGAAAAGAAAGATTGGCTTGGGGTATTGAAGTAACAAGCAAACTAAAAGTTAAAAGCAGTACCTTTCAGGAAGAATTGTCATTTCTGTTAAATAAATTTTTACTTGAAGAACTTACGTTTAGAGCACAGCAAGGAACACTGCATAACTTAGGTTACTGAATATGCTAAATGAAGTCATTGCTATCCTGCACTTACAGAATTCTTGGATTTAAGACTATTCATTTTATGTCTAAAAAACACTTTTCAGAAATTCCTTTGGCTTGGAACCTATTACCCCCCAAAAAGAATGAGTTGAGTGTTTTCTTATGAAATAACAAAGAACTGGAAAAAAAGCCACTTAAATTAAAAAAAAATAATAATAAAATTTAGTTGAGACATTTCAGTTTTGACAATCTTTCCTCAACTGTGAAGCAGGGTTCCAAAGTAATTTTGAGGGTTTCCAATCAATGGGGAATACCTTTGTAGATCTATGCCATCTTGTCTACTTTGAAGTCAGGGATCTTAAGGCTTTCAATGTGAAAAATACATATTTGCAAAAAAAAAATCACTGGAGGTCTTCAATTACCCACCCATACCTTGATCTGGCAGGTCTGGAAACCACATGGATGGGACTCTCAGTATTCTAGGGAATCTCCTCAGTGACCTCTGGGCTATGTGGACATGTAGTGGCTCCAAATCATTTTAAAGAAGTTGGCTAAAGCCATGCACGTTATTCTAAAGGATTTTTTTAAATTTTCCTTTTAAGGACAATATTTTACCTTGTATTCCAAAATCAACTGAATGCTAAGTAGATAGCTTTCATGCAGCAGAATTCCAAATATTCACTTTATTTTTTTCAGAAAGTTTATTGATGTGAAGCCTTTTAAAGGATAAAAGTTCTCAACGTAGTAATTGTTGAAAGACTAACAGTTGCTAAAGACATTTTTTTAAACTGTTTAAGTTTGATGCTCTGTGAAAGAAAGTCATTGGCACTTTCAATCTATATTGTGCTGAAATCAAGACTCCAGTTTAAAAACATCAAAGTTCAATAATGCAGAAGTCACTGAGCAGATTGACACTTTTTAGGGTGTCTAATATGTCACAAATAGCACAGATGTCTTTCATCTTCAAACAGACTGAAATGCTAACAATGGAGTCCTTCCATAAATAATTCTCTCTTACTTAGGGAGGACAACTGAGCTTGAAGAAAGAACTTGGCTAACTCGACAGCAAAAAGACATTACTATCCTGTGCACGACAAGTCATCAGGTTAGAAGATATTGTTTTACTGATAGTCAGGTCTTTCAAAAACTGGTGGATTATAGAAGATGCACCAGCACTTTGTGGCTGATCATCTGAAAAATTTAAGTAATGTCATGCATACAGGGTTCATTCTTTAGGAGATGCATGATGTAAATGAGATCTTTTGCAAGTCACAAACATTAGATTACAAAGTACCATGTAGAAACCTCTGCTCCTTGACCCCTTGAGAGCAAAGAAAATCTTAATTGGAAAGTATGGCTTAGATTTGCCATCGTAGTTTAAAACTGAATTCTTGCTGAGCTGGGCTTGATGTGTCCACAGTGAACTTGTGATTCATGTGTCCTTTGTCCTTAAAGGAAGGGTGATGCTTAAACTCTGTCATTAACAATTAAAACAATGGTAATACTTAAATCACACCTGATTAAAATCACAACTAATCAGGTTTGGCTCCTAATTGCTGAAGTCAAGTGACATAGTTTCACTGATCTAGCGAGTCTCAAAAATATTGTCATCTATTTGACTGCTTCACAAAATTGACATTATTTGCATGTTTCAAACCTGCTTTAAATCATTTTGTCACAAACTGTTATGCCAGATTTTCCACTGTTAATTGATACTTGAATTGATTACCGTTCTTGGTGCCAATAAGATTTTCCTCTGTAAGCAGGTAAGTAACTCTGTGACATTTGTCAAATTCCTGTACCATCAAAGTATAGGAAATTCCTGTAGGAATTCCTACAGGAATAAACAAATTTTACTTCAATGCCATAAAAATAAACTAAAATATTTCCATTATAATATCTGCATATACACTAAAATGCGAAGTATTAGTATGGTTTAAATAAAAAGGTGATGAAAATGAAAAGCAGCCCTGGAAAACAGATGCAGTAATTATCAATTTTGTCTTAACACTGTGGAAATTTTGGCACAGACATTAACTGAACTGAACATCTCTGATCATTATTCAACAGTCAGCTTTTTCGTATTTCGATTTCATTCATTATGCTGAGTGACCTTGAAAATTTCACCACCTCTGTGCCGCCACCATGTCCTCTTTTTAAGGCCCTTTGGGATCCTTGGTTAAGAACTATCAACCTTTAATCCTACCATACCATTATTATTGTGTGTCAATACCTGTCACTACTGAAATCTATGGCAAAATTCAGCAAGGGCAGAATTTCATCTCATGTCACCATTCTAAGTAGATGCCCTGTTCCAGCTGTTCAGGCAGCTCTGCCAGGTTGCTGAAAAGTCTGTGGCTGGAACTGAGCAGAAATTTGGAAAAAAAAAAGGTGAGGGAACGAAATGAGTAAAACTCTCCAACAGCTTAAGAAGGGAGTCAGAGGAGAGTTATCAAGTGGACTAAAACGTTCAAAGTTGAAGAATCTTCAGCAGGGTATGTGATTCGTGAAGTCTGCCTTAAGAATGCAGAATCAGTCTCAAGCTCTTCATCTTAATCCCACAAATCCAACTAATGTCTCTGCAATGTAATTCTCCTAAACACTGCTCTGTACTTCAGATTTGTGCAGCTGTAATTGTTCTAAAGTGCTGATCCAGCTGTTTGTTCAAAACTAATGGCAAGCACACCCTATATATCCAGAACAACCAACTTAATAGGCAATGTGCTTTTGTAAGATGTGTGAATTTTTATACCATGTCCTGGCTCCATATTCTGCTGAAGCAGCTTTATTGTAAATGAAAGTCTGGCATTACTGTTTCACAAAGCTATTTTAGTATGCATAATATGAACTGGTGAAGACTTCCACAATTCGTATTGCACCCCACTTCGTATTTTCCTAGCAATAAGGTTTCATTAAGGCAGCTTCTGGAAACGGTGCCGTAATGTTATTTAATTCTCTGCTCTGAATGGCTGATTTCGGTGATTTCACTACATTATTTAAACTGGATGCCATTTCCTCCTCTGAGAGCTATGGATGTAACCAGAATTAGAGTGCTTTGTTTTCTTTCTTCTTCTTTCTCTCATTTTCTGACTATATTATCGGTTCCACGTTTAATACTATGTGAAATTAACTGTAATGACGCAGGAGTAATTACTCAGCTTCTTATCAAATTGCAATATAGATGATGTTATCTAAATTACTAAGATCTGTTCAAAAGTAGAAGGTAAATGATATAAAGTTACATAATCCTTATGCTGTAATTACTACACCAAATGTCATGCTTTTGCTATTTGAATGGAAAATATAAGCTTCAACTAAAACCCATGAAATTTGAATATTAAAGTATCTATACTTCTAAAGTTCAAAAGCATTCAACAGGTGATCTCAAATGACAAAGAACTGTCCGGAATATTTCATCCTTGAGTTTTCATAAACTGTATTTTTTAAAATACCTCCAGTTTGAAGAGACATTCTTCCTATGGAAATGGCATTTTGAGTAAGAATCAAGATACTGGTGTATAATAGACCATTTATTTGCAGTATTGTATCAAGACCGGAATTTCAGAAAAGCTGCTCCTCTTTGAAATTCAGGAGAAAAGAATAGTAGTTATCTGTTTGAGTTCCAAAACCAGTAACAGATTTTAAAAGGAGGCTAGTTGAAGAAGAGAATTGATTAAGTGATAGATAAACAGAGGGAATATAAGTAGTCATAGATTGTTGATGCTAGAGGGGAAGTATGTGATGAAAATAAATTCTTGACACAGAACAATTCACATTTCAATAGTAATTGAAACACTTTTGGTACGATTGGTTCAAAAGCTTTCATTAAACCAGACTGGAATTTCTTATAACATCATCTTTTAAAATAAAATTGATGTTTCAAATGTAGCAAACATTTCGATTTACACCTGAGGTATGACAACTTGAGGACAGTGGATTAGAAGGAGAACTTGTTAAATTTAGCCATTTTTTCTTTAGGAACCAAATCTTGGAAGTAAAATATATACTTGCCTAGAGGCTTCAATCCGGTACCAAAACCCATCATCAATGGTCAGATCTGGATACTCTACACGTCCAACACCAGATCCCACATCCCACAGGAAGCTCACCTTGCCTTTGCGCATCTCTATGGCCAAGAAGTCAGTCTATGTGGAAAATATGAAAATAGAAGCAATCTCATACCCTCATTAAAGGAAATTTTCTACAACTCTTCAGATTTCAGAAGGTCTAATGAGGCATCAGAAACCCATATATAGTCAGTAAAGTATGAACACTAATTCTCAAAGCGATGTAAAACAAAATTCTCTTTTTCCTGCTTTCCTTGGTTCAAACAAGGAATCTTAAGCTAAAGATGGCAAATGACTTCTGCAGTAAATGCCTGCTAAACTTACAGAAATGTTAATATTGTAGCCATCAAGAGAAGGATTTAACTCAGAGTAATGTTTGTAGAACATCCATTGGATGGCAGAAAGATGCCAGGATTCTAGGCTAATGCATGATGCCACCTAGCCTCTTCATTTTGTATTAAGTAAATAAAATATATAGTTCAAAATGTTAGAAATAGAAAACTTTTCCCATTTACTGAATTGTTATTGATTATTCTAGAAGTCTGTCTGCTATAGGGCTCATGGGAAACTGAATAATTCATCATAATTATGCTTGAAACTGTAGTCTTGACTTAGAATTACAATAAATAGGAGCTTTGACAGAAGGAAGATGATTAGCTACTTCATTCCCAAAGGAAAACCCACAACCAACCCCAAAATTACCCTGGTTGCACTGTGAATTTTAAAGCTCTAATGTAGTCCATGTACAAGTACATTTCATATCTAGTTAAAATTAAAAAAATATTTTTAAAAATTACTGGCCATATTTTAGAAGTCCCTATATTAATACCAAAGATAGTAAATGTCTAGATTATCTTATGCCCTTTATTAATGCTCTGAAGCCTCTAGGAGGAAATAAAAGCCTTTTTCATCTGTATTTGTCAGTAGCCTGATTTGATCGAGCAACTCTGATATGAAAAGCAGGAGACAGACTTACAAACTTGGCACTTCCAAGGTAAAAAAGCAGATTGTCAGCAACTACAGTCTTCACATTGACAATGACGGTGTTGTATGTTCCCTTCTTTATTTCTGGTCTATATGTGCGAATACAATTGCCTCCAGAGGACACGGACACTTTGATCTTCAAAAAAAGCACAGCAGAAGGAATTCAGTTTACTATTCATTATTCCAGCAATAATGTTAGATGGTTCCAAATAATTATAAGAATATTATACTTTTTTTTCTTCCTTCCCATTTCTGTGTTACATGTTGTGTTACAAGGAGTTGCTTGGATATGCACAGCAGGTAGAAATGGAATTTTCTTTCTGGGATTGTCTATTAAAATAAAATAAAACTCTTTCTGGCATTCACATTTGAAAGGATGAATTGTATGGATTAAAAATAACCAGAAGATATACTGGTCTAATGCAAGCAGCAGTGGAATTCTAGCAGTAAAGATAGTCTACAAGTAGAATGTGCAGCCAGGAAAATAAGCAGCGCTCCTGAAGGGATCACAGCACATTGCGATCGGGTAGACAGGATGATCTATTTTTTTCCTTGTAATATCTTTGATTATGCCAGTTTAAGACACCTTTTAACAATTATTTTTAAACCAACAGCTGTGTCTGCCACTGCTTTTACATAGCCCCTAATGGAGTTGGTATTCATAACTACGTTTCATTTTCGCAGCTGAGTGACATGCATTTGGATACGTGTGCTAGTTTCCTCAGGCTCTGAGCACAGATAAAAACAGTAGACTGTTTGCTTTCATAATGCCAGCATAGACATAATGACAGTACAATGGTATTTCAATTCCAGCTAGACATGTTTATGTATTAGAGTAGATATACATAATGGTATCACCTTATGCTTAGGGCAAACTTTGTCAAAAAGGAGATCCATTATATGACCAAACTCACAATTTCCCTATCTCAGAGATGCTGAGCAGTTAAGTACTTCAAAGCCTTCAGACAGAAGATGAATGTAACAAAACCATATCATTACTGTAGCCTGTCTTTGTATCATGGACAAATTTCAGCAAGTATACAGAATACACTTCTCTCCCAGGATCCTATTAATCTGTAGATTTTATTTTCAACCATTTTTTGGGAAATTTTCATAAGTACCATCTTCAAGAATTTTTTTCCTTTGCTACATTAGATCACCAGCTGAATAACATTAGTATTAACCAACTGATCCTCAAGTTTAGAATATTACAGAGTCAGAGAGATGGACTCCAAACTCATTAAATGGATTAGAAATACATTCTTAACTCAAGTTCAAGTCTTTAGAACTGCTACTGGGCAAAGAAAGTCAAGAATATGGGAAAAGCAAATACACTCAGCAATTTCAGTGAGTTTGAGATGGAGTCATTCTCAGGTAACATAAGTTCTATGAAATGAAATCAGGGGGTTAATATCAGAGCTGAGACAAAACAAATACATTTTCATGTATGTGACTTCTGCTGTACTATCATCCACAATACTTCTTAAATAATAACCTTTCTAGATACATTCCTACAGATGTTATCCATTTAACAAGGGCATGTTTTAAATGTAGAAACAAGACACGGAGTGAAAATCATCAGAATATTCTCTTTTCATCTGAGAAATTATACTCCATTACTTGCTCTCTTTACACATTTACAATTAGAAAGGATTCGCCCTGTGGAAAAGAAATAGAAAAGCAGAAAATAAAATCCCATCAATACTCAAAAGGTCATCTTACTGAGAAAGAGGGCTTACCGAATTGGCTTGCTTCCGAGCTTGGTTTATCAGCTCTTTTATCTGAGAAATGTTTTTCCCTAAGTTATCCTGAAGTTCTTTGATTGGCTTGATTTTATCTAGCAGGCGATCTGCTTCCTTTTCTAGAGTTTTAATACTGGAATCTGCATCAGCAACTTCATAAGAAAGAACACAGCAGAGTTTTAGAGACATGTCAGAGAGTAATTATACATTGCAATAATAAAATCCAAGAAAAATCTGCATACACAATATTAAGGCGATTGTATATGCTACTATGAGGTACACACAGACCAGGAAGCAATCTGAACAAGATAACATAAGAATATTTAGAATCAAGTTAAAGTAGCAATAGTAGCAAATGCAGGTGTTAAAGCAGGATTTTGAAGCAGTAACTATGCTCCAGGTCAGGACGATACTAATGGAGAACATTTCTCTTAGCAAAATACACTATGAATTAAATGTTTATTTTCTTTTTTTTTTAAACTCAAATTTTGAAGAAAAATGCTAGAGTAATGAAAACTAGTTAGTTTCCATTAGTAATTTCTGAAACAAGGTTAGAATTAACTGAAGTTAATTCTTGAATTAACTATAATGGCCACCACTAGTAAAAGGCTTTATTCTGGCCACAAGTATAAAATTCTGTATGTGTACTGAAAGCATATTAAAAAACAGTGGCAGTAAATTGCAAATATCTTCTCTTTTTCAGGTTAACTTAATGATTTGATAAGGATATTTTTTCTGTCTTTTTCTTTAAGCTTCAAATTACTTTTTTGCCTCTCAACATACAACCAGTGAACAATGCCCTCTCTTTGACCATTCATAAGCAGATCTAAGGATTGCACACTTGGCTAGCATGAAGGTATGGGTTTGTGTGGATGACACTGAAAGGAACAAACCTGCATTTACCAGCAGAATGTATATTTAATAATAATAATAATAATAATAATAATAATAATAATAATAATAATAATAATGCTTAGATAAAGCTGAAAGTCTGCATATCTAGCTTTTGAGTAGTCACTCAGGCACTGATACCAAACCTTCAAGATGCTTCTTAAGTTTCCACATATGTGAAACTAGTTATCAAGTTGCTTTATCTCAGAACCCTTCAAAAAATAACTATTTAACTATTTCAATGAATGTGAAATGTAGAGCACCATGCAGAAGCTTTGGTGGTAAGCAGTGAATCATCATGGAAAATGCACAATAAAAGCAGCAAGAAAGACAATGTACGTACTGATTTCTGTAGGCAAGATATGGAGACAAAGAAAAGAGAAAAAACAGAAGATAATATAAGAAAATGTTTTGAAGATCTAAACAGAAACGTAAAGTAAATTAAGTCAGGATTAGTCTAGAAAAAATGTATTATTACCTTTTACATATTGCACATCTACATAATGAGAATTCAGAGCCTGAATTTTGACACACAAGAGAGGTGATGCCTACTTTAGCATGTAGTCGTGAGCACCAACATACTCACTATAGACATTTGGAGTGATTTACTCTACATTTACTTTAATCTCGTTCTGTAATCTGAGTATCCATTAGCAGTTGGAGAGTGGTAAAAGTGTACTTAGGGCGAACATCTTCCAGTTAAGCTTTATCTGACATGAAAGAATTTGCAAGTGTTAGGACCACTCCTCAACGTGAATCAAATAATGGTGACTGGGGACAATCAAGAGATCGATTTTTAAATTATTGCTCCTAATCTCAACTAAAATTTTAATGTACACACAGTCTTAGAATGCTTGGGCTGGGACAGATGACCTAGTCTAGATCCAGCAGTGCCAAGAAATTGTTGCTTTTCAGCCACTTCTCAGTTGCTTATCACTACACTGCCAGAGGTCATTGTTACCGCATAGATCTGCTTGTTCCATAACTCAACCTAGATTAACCCCACTATTTCAATCAATAACTACTTTTCATATTGTCCAAGCTAGTATGGATCGGTCTGCCTGATGGGGATTATTCCTTGGGCTCACACATGTAACTCTGTTGATGAGGGATCAGGAACTTGCAACAGGCAGGGAGTGACAAACGGGCATTGGGATTAACTTCTTTTGCTGGTACAGGTACAGTTTGAAGAGGATATTTGTCCATAGAATGAGAATGACAGCCTCCTAAACTGGATGTTTGTAGGTGCCCAGCTTCATCAAGCTGACAACAATGTGGGGAGCCCAGGTCAGCTAAGAAATTAGTCCTTCAGTAATTTTGTAAAGACACTGTTTTTGTGGTCAGCCCTGGCTGTATACACTTATATGGTATTTTCCAGTAATCTACCATAAAATGTGTTGCAATTTAGAATTCAATCTCATCCATAATAACCAAAATGAAAATGCTAAAGCAATTGTCACATTTGATAACAGAATTCACTGCCAAAAAAAACCCAACCATGCAAAAACCCCTTCCCAGAATCTCCTTTATCTCCTTTTTCTCTCTCTTAAGTGTCTTCACGGTTCTATCAAAATAGTAATGTATATGAAAGAAGTCATGCATTTCTCCCAGAACTGATTATCTGACTGACTGAAGACAGAGTTAGTGTGTGGAATTTTGCTTTAATCAAGGGGTGAATTGCCAGCCAGAATCTTTGATTATTCACCTCCTAAATACTTTACAAAGTAGTCTGCAGAACAAATCTATCCACTACATGTTCATCCTGCTGACATTACCTTTTTTTCCAACTACTAGCAGCAGTCCTTAAGATTTAAAATTCTTTTTATATATAAAGTGCAGAAAATAGAAGTGATAGAGATTCCTTTTATCCCAGCATACTGTAGTAATGCCAGGTGAGTGAAATTCTGGAGTGTCTCTGTTTCATTTTGAGATGTGAAGTGAAAACCACGAACTGAAAGAAACCACCACCAAATAACCCAAAAAAGATCTTACTGTTCTTCATAGGATCCTTCACAACAGCATTTGTTTTTGCCACGTCATCTGCAAGTTTACTGTAGTTGTTTCTCAAGCCCAGGAGATTCTGGTTGAGGTCTTTAATCTGGGCCAGGACATCATTTGCAGTATCATTGGCTTGTCTTGCTTTGTCTTTGGCTGCCTGAACCTTTATAGCTGTATCTGTAGGTAGAAAAGGATAATGAAATGGTTGCCTAGAGTACAGAATTTTCCTTCACACATCTTAAGAATAAAGTTGGGTCAAAATTCTACCATCTTAAATTGTGTTGTGTAGTTCTTTGGGAGCTCCTACTTCACATGTAGTAAGACATTAGTAGTTGTAAGTGTGGATTGCAGAATCTGGCCCTTTATGTCCTTTTTGAGACATCAAATGCACCTGAAGAAGAGAAAATGCTCCGGCCTCATTTGTATGTAAAGGACAAACAATTTTTATTAGGCAAATTTTTGTGCAATTTTGTTGTTGCTGTTGACTCACTGGTTAACCTCTGACCAAGTGTCAGATATACTATTTGATACTTATACTAGAAATAGTACTTTCAATGTTGTGATGTACAGAGTACAGGAATCTAACTTCATGTGTTTCAGCTGAAATTGTGACAAATAATCTTGTGAATCAGGAGACCAAGGGTTCACTGACTGAGTTAATCTCATGCTTGGTGACCTTGAGCAAAACAATTAGTCTAATGCTGCCCCACCTGCAAAATGGAAATGAATGTTCTATCTTTGGGGTGAAAATATTCAAGTCTGGAATGTTTTTTTTCTGCTATTGATTAATAATAAAACAGACAGGTAGGTATTCAACTAGGTATTTCTTCAAATCTTGTGTTCGTAAATCAGATTGCTTTAAAACTTATCATGCAGCTGTTGAGCAGCTCAGGTGCTGTTGCCAGACTGGGATTATATCACATGATGAGCCAGCAGCACAGGTTGTGCTGGGTAAGGGAGCTGCCAAATTTTCTGAATTCCCACAAATGGGAGGAAGTGAGCAACACAAAATGTTGCGGTGGACACGCTAGCCTGCAAGGGAATCCTCGTGACCTCCCACTCTACCATCACACCACAGTGGAGTCGTGAGACCCACAGGAACATGCTTTGCCACCTGCCTCCCGTGAAACTGTTCTTGGAGTCGCTTTCCCCTTGTGTTCTCCAGGGTATCCTCATGTCCCTTAGTCATATGAGAATTTTGGAGTGCAGCTCAGAAGTTTGGACATCTATGAAACAACCATGTAGAGATAGTGCCACTTGTTATACTGACTGGGGCTTCCTGTGGTAGTCCATGAAGTTAACAGACTGCATTGCAGTACTCGGGAAGGCATGCGACATTGTGATTTCTTAATTTCTGACTAAGAGACAGTTGGCAAGAGTTAGTTTATACCAACATTTGCTTGAAGCGAAGTTGACAATCCTGATTCTATGAATGCGTGAAGACATGAAATAGGGACATTTTCTCCATTTCAAGGGATCAACAGCATATGTTTCCAAATGGTCTCCTAGGTAGGTTCTTCTGTGGAACATCTGATGCAATGAAGCTTGTGGCCCGGGGAGCACATGATGGTTCCTAAGGCCATACAGAATTGGTGGGTTTGTCCTGCACACTGGAGAGTTACACGATCCTTTTTAATTTCTCGAGTAAAGTATTATACCTGTACTCCAAACAACTCCACCCTTATTTCTGAAGTTTTGGCTCTGAAAAGCCCCCAAGATGCAATAGCACCTTGAAAATACAACTGAACCTTTAATAAACTATTATCATCATCAGTACTGACAAGTGAAAGAACAGAGAGCGCTGATTGCCTTTTTTCACTCCTCCTTTTCATCATATCTAAGTATCTCTTTTTGAGGCCATTATTAGAGGTCATGCACCTTTCCGGCAGAGTGAAAGTTGGAGTTACTCTGTTACTTCCCTCTATTGGTCACACAAATTACATTTATTTTCAGCCATGCTTTAAATCATGCAATCCCTGGACATATAGGTCCTTGTCCTAAGGTGATCTACCCGTCTAGCCCATTTGAATCTTTCTGCTTTATTTGGCTATTAGTATAGCATGGACACAAGAATTATTAGTTTAAACTGCTCTCTGCTCTCTTGAATCCTTGAAGAACAAGATATATGACAGGGTCATTTCATCTCCCATAGGCATTGGTTGTTTCCGTGTTGGACAACTAATTTACTGCATTTTCTTATCTATGCCATTTATTTGCTCTGAATTTCATTCTTAATACACATCCACTTGTTTTTACGAGTGTCCTTGTCCCAAGAGCGAGCACCCTGTAACTCTAACCTGACAAGAGTTTATTACATTGCTAATGGTTGCATATTTCATATTTCTTTTACTTGTTTCATATTTAGTATTCTGTGTCCTAAGGTCAACTGGTCTTAGAGGTCCATTTTCTTTGACTGAGACATCTATCTGTGCACAAGAAGAGAAACAGTCATGTCAATGCCTGTGGCCAAAACCCGGGAAGTGGCAAAAGATGAGCCTGACATACTAAAACAAATTTTTGTGAATGCCTGATTTCAAGGATCACTAAATCTCAAACAAAACTTTTCAGTTATCTGGAATCTTACAGCCACAAAAGTGTTCAAGATGAATAGTAAATTGTTTTTCATGCCAAGTTTTTACTTGCAGTCTGAACATTCTAGACCATCACAAATCAGACAGAGTATAGATTTTCTTTAGAGGCTTCTCTTAAGGCGTATCTCCAGTTTATAAAGTGCTCCTTGGAGAGAAAAGTCATAGCAAATTACATTGATAAAAAACTTTTTATTTTCCAAAACAAACATTCAGTTTATCACTGTCCATTATAATGAAACTACTTTGTAGCTTCCTGTCTCTCGCTATCACAACACAAAGTAGCTAACCTCCCAGGACTTCGGGATTTTAATGAGTATTACAGATATTTTTTTTAAAATTTTTTTTTGGCTATATAGAATTACGAATGGCCGTAGCACTTCAGAGTTCATTAAGGAAAGCCTGTTCCATTCTAAGCAATTTACAGTCTAAAAATGATATACAACACCAAAAATAACTGGATATATAACTGCATACTGGATATATAACTGCATACTGGATAATAACTGCATAAATCAATGGGAGTCTGGTAGAAAGGTAAGACAAAACCCAGCAAATTTCATACTGCCTTTTCTGTAAAGTCAGTAATTCTTGGCTTAAATTATACCTGTTAAATTATAATGGTTCATTAAACAGTAGTTTCATTAAAAGACTTTTCACATTTAAAGAAAAGACTACTTGTCTCAGATTGTATCATAATTTCTGATACCATAATTCTTTTCTTTCTGAAACCTTTTGCAAATTGCAGAAATGTGATACCTTTCACTGTGCCAAAATACAAACGGAAACCACATATCTGTTTTCAGTTCAGCTCTCTCATATTGCTCATCTTGGTCTTACTACAGCGGCCAATGGTCAAAGTGGACACCACGTGGACACAGGCAAAGATTAATCAAACAGATGTTAAGTAACTGAAAATTAAATAAAAGAGCAGGGATAAGTCAAGTGTTGCAGCACTTTTCCAGCTTACCGTTAGGAATGGCTGACAGCTTTCCTAAGGTTTCATTCAAAGTTCTCAGGAGAATGGAATTCTTCTCATCAGCATCTTTCAGCCTGTTTTGCATGCTGTCCAGGTCATTCCTCTTTTCTATAAAAAGTGCACATAGAACAGAAGCTTTAACTCTTTGCTTTGTCCTTTCTTTGCACAGAATTTAAAATTCATAATAATGAGCAAGCCATTTATCATTAAGATACTGTATTGTGTAAATAAGGAAGTCCAGTAAAACTGGTTGTAGTGTTCACTGATAATCTTCTGTTTCTTTAAGTTCCCTACTTCCATGGGAAGCATCTAAATGCTTGGGTTTCTTGTACTGTTGTATATTTATCAAGGGTTTTCCTAAGGTGCACAGAGGAAAGAGACAAATGACAACCACAGATTATGTGATTTATGCAAATTCACACAATGACCCACTGATAGATTCAACAAGTGCAATATTTAGTCATAGCTTTGATTCCTAGATTAAGCTATTACTGACATTTTCTTCTTAAAGGGGGTTGGGATGAATTACTTGAACATAGCGGGAAAGAGGCAAGATTGATTAGGTCAGTTTACTGTTGCAATTAGACTAGCCAGAGCCCATTTCTCTTGGATTTTCTCAAAGATAACAAATGTTGACATAACATTTGAGGAAAACACATGAGATCACCATAGCACTGATCATCAATATGAGGAGAATACACTAACAACAGGTTATTATGAAATAAACTTACTAAATTTGGCAGGAAAAAGCCCACCTAGTAAATAAAACTCAAAGCTAAGAATTTGTCAAATTCGAAGAACTAGTACAAATCAAAGGCACAGGTGTGTCATCTTTGGTACGTTACAGATGAAATGAAAGTTATCCCTTACAGGTAAGTTCCTATTCTTCAGCAGTTACTTTGAATAAAAATCATGGAGTTTTTTGGAACAGTATCCAACATAGCAATGATTTCTCAAACTCTCAAAAGCGAGATTCCACCTAAGCTTTATGGTTATTTAAACAGACATTATTTCAAAATTTAGAAGTAAAGTTTGGCACAGAAAATGGTAGCTAATGCTTAAATTACTATCTTTGGGGGCATTTTTCATCATTTCTTCATATCAATATGGAACTCTTTAGAACAGATAGCTGGTAATTCCTTACCTTAAAGGCGTGCCCTACTGGGAAACTAATTCAACATCACTGTGCTTGACAGCAGGAAGAGGAGAATAATTTGTAGAAAAGGAGTTCAGGATATAAAGTAAGACTGTGACCTTCAGATATGTGACAAGTGATTGAAAATAAACACCTAGTTTTTGGATACTTATACAAGTAGGTACTGGGATAGGAAAACATACTGAACATGAGGTTTCTCAGTGAATTACAGTCACATACTTGTCAAAACCAGAAAGCATCTCTTTTTATTAAGGGACAATAATTAGATCTATCATCGGAACTCCAGCATCTCCAACAGCATTAGGGCTGTAACCCTTTTGTGAGAGAATAAGCAGACTACTAGATTAAAATGAGGGACCATGGTTCACGTTCCACAAATTCTAAAAAAGTAAGGTGTCTTAAAACTAGTTGTACAAGAATCAATTTGTAAAGAGAAAAATCCAACAAAATGTATATTAACTACAAGAAATCATTAACTAATTTTTCCAAGATTATAGCAAGGCTGAAATAGCGGATGGAATTTAAATGAGAATCATACTTTTGTTGTTATACCCTTTGAAATGTCATTCAGGAATAAATCTGTTTGCTTTATTTAAATTAGAGCAGCACACAGGACTGCAGGTGTGCCTGGAAGTAAGCCTTCATTCCTGCAGAATGTCCTGCAGAGGAAGAGGACATTTGTGTCAACTGTAAGAGGCACAGTTAACACTAGAGTAAAGTTGTGAAGAATCATATAAATTATAAGATCAGACTTCTCAAAAACACCTTTATTTTTAAATGACAGGTTTTGTCTCCAGTGCTGAATGAGACTACTGGTAATACGATGTTGTTAAACCAGGATGAACTCATGAGATTCTGGTCTTAAATGCTCTGAGACTTCATTGGAATTCATTTCTTGTTAAGTAATAATACTGACAAAACTGTTTTAATTTCCTCCATTTAATTCTGAAATTACGGTCTGCCTGATATTTCCTTGGTGTCTCTGGTGCCTTTTGGGAAGTCAGTGTTTATAAAGTGTATTAATATTTCGGAGATATTTGATTCGTTTCCCGTGGTGTACTAACTTTGTTGCATGCTCTTAAATTATCTCTTTTTCTTCCCTTTACTCTGCCAGATCCAACATTATGCTAATTATCCCCCAGTTATATTTCTGAAGAGTCATGTTTCCAGGCTTCTGTTTTCAGCTTTGTCGCCATAGCAGCAAACTGATTTTTATGGATTTTAATAAGGGAAGTTTCCCTAGAACTCCTAAAATTGAATACTGAGACTCCACCTGTTTAATACTTTTTTCTTTTCATTCCTCAAATATATTTTAACTGTGTGTTTAAAAATATTACAATAATAAAGCCATAAATAAGTGCCCTGAGGGAGGCTCTTATATAAAGAGATGTAAGGACATACTAAGGCTCATGTCAGCTTTTCAAGAAAATTGTTCAGTTTGCACAGTGATATTAACATGAAATTATATTCTGAAGTAAGTTCCCATACTGTAATCCAGATGGCCTTTTCACTGAGTACCAAGCTAATTTTGTGTATGAATCATGAACTGAACTAACTTCGTTTCAGCTTTTCCCCATCCTTTAATTATTAGCATTTATGAAAAATGCTGGAGCTGAGTTGCGCAACTCAAAGAATTGCGGTCAATGGCTCAATGTCCAAGTGGTGACCAGTGGTGAGTGGTGTTCCTCAGGGGTCGGTATTGGGACCAGTGCTGTTTAACAGCTTTGTTGGTGACATGGACAGGGGGATTGAGTGCACCCTCAGCAAGTTTGCTGATGATACCAAGCTTTGTAGAGCAGTCGATATGCTAGAGGGAAGGGATGCCATCCAGAGGGACTTGGACAAACTTTAGAGGTCGGCCCGTGTGAACCTCACGAAGTTCAACAAGGCCAAGTGCAAGGTCCTGCATGGGGGTTGGGGCAATCGCAAGCACAAATACAGGCTGGGCAGGGAATGGATTGAGAGCAGCCCTGAGGAGAAGGACTTGGCGGTGCTGATTGATGAGAAGCTCAACATGAGCCGCCAATGTGTGGTTGCAGCCCAGGAAGCCAACTGTATCATGGGCTGCATCAAAAAAAGCATGGCCAGCAGGTTGAGGGAGGTGATTCTGCCCCTCTACCCTGCTCTCATGATCTTTAAGGTCCATTCCAACCTAAACCATTCTATGATTCTATGATTTGAAAGCCTGAGATCGTCCAGTTAATCACAGTGGCTAGACAAAATACAGGCAGCTACAAAGTTTTTCCAAACTATATAGCTTATCTGACTTGGAAGAGGTTAGCGGGTCTACACTGAAAGATGCCAGGCACTGTCAATTCACATTAAAGTATAGGTTAAGGAGTATCCTGAGAAATTTTTCTCAGTGCTGTTTACACTTGATTAGCTCTGCACAGGGATGGCATAGTACGACAATCAGTGTACTGTTTATTGTTCAAATCAATGAATCTATTAATGCAACACTGAAACTAAACCCTAAAGAGTAAGCAGGACCCTGAAGGACTTTGCAGGTATGTGCCTTTAGGTTTTCTGGCTTGGTTAACCCAAACAAAGATTTTCAATCTGTTAATATTTCCATTGTTAAGCACAGCATTACAGAATAAAGCATCATCCTTTTTTCCTCTAAGTGAATAAACTGATATAAGTCAAATGAAAATAATAATAATAAAAAATCCCTACACTCATACATTTCATTAAGAACTCACTAAGAACTTACCATTTATATGCAATGATTTATTTTTACAGGAGCTTACTATTATTTCCAAGTGTCTGCAGATCACATACATACGTGGCCCTGGTTAATTACTGATGACGTGCCACCATTGCAATGCCAGTGAAAACAGATGTCTTCTGATAGTATGACCAAATACAGTTTTCCATGTGAAACTGTCCAAGAAGATATCATATAGCTATGCTACCCAATGCATATCCCCAAAAAGCAGAAAAAAAAGGTGGAAATCTATCAAGGAGGAACATATGCAGCTGGTTTTATTGACTGGATACTGCACAAATGAACTGGCAGTTACACACATCTCTTTCTGTTATCTTTGTTTTCCTTCTTCCAAATAGCATTCTTGCTTCCCATAGTCTCATCCTTTAAAGAAGAAGATGGGTCATAAGCTAAATTTTTTTCCCTAAAACAGGCAAGACTTAGAAACTGGCATTAGGAACAATCAGGGGAAAGAGATATAACTAGAGAAATGCAGCTAATGATGGTTGACTTTTAAAAAAGACTACTTTCATCACCGACTGCAGTTTTTGTATGGATATTACGGTGGTCATCAAACTAATGCAATAATTTGCTGAAAGCAATATGCCAGGTCAGCAAAAATACAAAGCAGAGTAGGATACATAAACAAGGGATTTAGCTGTGCTTATCTTCTGGAAAATGTTTTAGCTAAAAATATTCATGTGTTGTCAGACAAGACAAGTCACGCTCAACTTGTCAATTCTTAAGCAAAAGAAATGACACAAGCTGAATTTCAGTAGCCACCTGACAGCAGTCTCCAGCTGAAGAGGAGTTTATACATCTTATTTTCGCTTTTCATTGATCAGTTTTGACAAAGTCTGTATATAGTCTCAAATCTGCACTGGGGCAAGTATATTTTTAAAACAGTGAATTCAAAATTAAAAGGAAGAAAAATTGCTCCTGGCAAACTGAAAATCCCTCAAGGCACAGACAGAATGAAGCTGGCAGGCAGCAGCCATTCACTCATTTGTAGCCAAAATTTCAAAACTCCTTCTTAGCCCGAGCACTACATACAGATTTTGCTTCTCCCACCAGGATTATTCCTTCTAACTCCTAGCCCCATGGAGAGAGAAATGACTAAATCTCCATTTTAATAGCTTCTGTCAGAAGCTTTGCTTTGTAAGGACTGTTTCAGCAGTTTTTAGTGGTAATATAAAACATTTCAGTGATTAATAGCCGTTTTATAACTAGGGTAATTGGCCACAAATCAGGGGACTATCATAATGTGGCAAGAAAATACTCCCACCTCCGTCACAGCCCAGCCTGGATTTCTGGAGTGCATATTAGTCGAGGGGCTTATGGGTCTTCATTACTTTAATTAATGTACTACCTGTAGTGCAGACAGAGAAATTTTAAACTAATGATTGCTTCTGTCTACCAGATCTTTACAGAGTGCCCATCATCCATCCTGTACTTCCAGTTGAGATTCTGAACCGGGTGGCTTTATAAGAACCGTAAGAAAACATAGTTCTAATTAGTTTTACACTCAACTTTCTCCTTCTATCCTGGAAACACCAAGACATCCAGAAGCGATTATGCTCATAATACTAATAACATCACCTCTTTGGAGCAAAAGAGAGGTGAGGAAAAAAAGAAATCTGTCATTGCATTTTATTCTTATGCATCTGCATTCTGAGCACAACATTAACTGATCTCTGTGGGTCACGTGGTGGAGTATGGCCATGGTTTATCACATGCAAAAAGGTGTACTGTGAAAAGTTCAGAATGTTTGTCTGTATGAAGCACTTTAAATCTAAGATATATCAGAGAGCATTAAGAAAGCTCCGTCTCATTACCCTTCAGTACGGGGCAAGAACATAGACAAAGAGCTAATACGTGAATTTTAAGCACTACTCCCTGCTTGCATTAGGGTTGCTTCATGAATCCTTAGACTGTTTAGACCTTCACTTCTGAACGATGAAACTGTGATCAACTTAAATTCTCACTGGTGTAAAATGGGAGAATAACATACTGTTTTCGAAAATCTCTGAAGTAATGTCTTATTGAGGTTGTAATTCACCTTTTCTCAGGGTTAAATTGGACAGTCTTGTGGGCACATGGAATTGACATATATCCAAGTGCAGGCACTATTTTATTTATGCCCTTGAAAACAGGGCACTGTGCTACGTGGAACACGATTACTCTGATACAACTGCCCGGGGAGCACGCAAAGCTACAGACTCCATTCCGTGGTGTCCAGTCTGCTCAGAGGAA
The DNA here is from genome assembly GCF_000708025.1 of Charadrius vociferus. Classification (NCBI taxonomy): domain Eukaryota; kingdom Metazoa; phylum Chordata; class Aves; order Charadriiformes; family Charadriidae; genus Charadrius; species Charadrius vociferus. The sequence goes on along the minus strand of NW_009647401.1, from coordinate 2,492,050 downwards.
CACTGCAGCAAGGAAGAGGCAGCACTGCTGTTTTAGTGTTTCCTATACACTAGCCTGTTACAGTTTGCCTTCTAGAAAGGGGCACTAACAGCATCCTTATTCGTTCTACTTCAGCCATGATCCTTAACTTGCACGCTGGCTTCCCCTTGTAGTTTTGTGATTTTCTGTAACACATTTACTGAAACATGCCCCTCCAGCCCTACATCTGTACTGTATCTGGCAGTAAAGAGTCACAATAAAGAACACTCTAAATATACATCCAAGATTTACTAGTAACTGCAGGCACATTTTTTTCTCAGAGCAGCTACAAGAAAATAACAATGTTTCTAACTCTCAAACAGTGTATGACAGTGAAATGTAATTAATGACCTTCTGAAACATCATGCTTTATGACCTTATTAAACATTATGTTTACTTGTTAACTAGCTCTGCAGATGGAAATCCTAGAGCTGCCAAAACTAAATGAAAGTGTAGTAATAGCCAAAAGATGATTCTAAGTTGTATGGATCTCATCCTTCATGCTGTATGCATCTCCCAGGAGGCCAACGAAAATTTTGTATGTTAAAGCCTGAAAAACTGGGCTTTATTATAAAAATCTGTCTTGTTTCTAACAAAAAGTATTTTAACTACTCTAGCATGCCAGGGAAGCTTCAGGCATCGTCTCAGTGACAAGCAGTTTAAATCTCAACCTCAAATATTTACTGTGTGATTCTTCTAGTTCTGATGCATGAAACAGCAACAAAAAAAAAAAAAAGGCTTGATTTTCAGATCTTATTATGAGCAAAAAGTATCATCTGCTATCTGTTTTCCTTTCCTAGTCTTTATTTCTTCCAAGTCCTAAATCTGTTTTCTCACATAGGTTTTGAAGTCCTATGCTTTTCCCATCCTTGTGGTTAATACCAGGTTAACCCTATTATAGCTTCAGCCAATTGAATCAGATTAAACAGTAACGTATTTAGTATGAAAGAATTTTTCAAAAACTACAGTGACTGGAAACAAGCTTCTTAAAATATACATAACAAAATTTCAAATTACATAAGGATTACAACGTACTAATTTGGACTAAACCACAAAGGTATCAACTTGAACTTCTTCTGTGTAGACTAATCAAAATATTACTCAGTATTTGGATGAAAGACCTTCAAAATAGTTGTACGGACTCAGTTAATTGATCCTCCTCTCAAACTTTACTATTCCAGAGCCACAAACACTGTATGCTCCTAAGCTTCTTTCTCTGTTAAGTTTAAAACCAAAGCAATTAAAGCAGTAACATTTAACATTTTTCACAAAGGCAGATGTGTGAAACTCATTGTTGCCCTACTTGAAAGTGGTTAATTGCATCATGCTTTTTTCCCCTCAGGTTTAGTCAGAATGAATTATTTTTTCAATTCCTGTCTAATACTGCTGTGGAGAAAGAAGTGTTGAGTACTGTTAAACAGATGCTTCATTACTGCTGCAATAAGTATTTTCTTAGAGGACCTATAAAACAATCTGTCTGGATAAAGACGCAAGAAATAAACTGCTTTTGGTTGCAATGATCAGAAGATCATTGAATCATAGGCTCAGAACAGATGTTCGTCCAAAGATCATTTTTCTCCTCCTGACCAGCAGTCATTCCTCACTGATGTTTGTCTAAGCTGTTTTCAAAGATTTTCAAAGCTTGAATCTCGCTAATCTCCTCAGTACTCTTCCAGTACTTCTGTATTTTAATTACAAGGAAGATTTTCCTAATATGTGATCTGTATCAGTGCATTTGAGATACTTTTATCCCATCTTCTTCAAAGAAACCTTGACATAACTGAAGAGTATGAAGTCTCCTTTTCAGTCTAAAGAATTAAATTATTTCAATCTTTCCCCCCTCCCCTCCTCTGCTAGATCTCCAATTAGTTTTCATGATATCTTCAGGACTCTCTGCAAGCCACCTCAGCCCTCATGAAGTTCAGTGCCCAGGACTGTAGCCAGTAATTTAGCTAAAGCACCAGGAACCCCGAACTGAGCAGAAGGATTGTTTCATGTGTTTCGGAAAGCCATGCTCTTATTCATGCATTCCTCTCTGACATCTGCCTTTTCCACCTCTACCCAGCACATGATCCATGCTTCTTTTTAGTGTCATTCTAAAGAAGTGCTACCCAGACAATTGCTCCTCATCCTGCATTTCTGCAGCTGATTATTCACGTGTGCATGAAACACCTCATGTGTGTCCATATTGTCCTACCTTCTCACACTATGGCATTCACCAATAATACTCTCATTTATGGATGAGAAAATGTTACGGAGGTTACAAGCACAGTCTGACCTAAATTACCAGCTTTTACATCTCACCAAATAGCATAGTTCAAAACCTTCCACCCCCACCCCCGCCCCCAGAAAATACTGAATAGAAATTAAAGATGTTTTATTCTTCACTGGAAAGCCAAAGTATTTGGTTTGGAATCTAAGAAAGACATGTATTTATGCTTTAGGAACAAAGAAATATTTTTTTGTGTGTGTGTGAAAATAATAATTTTTCTCTAGAGACATGTTTTTGGTTTCACTTTTTAAAGAAAACACTTAGCAATTCCCTCTCATTAGTCTCTGGCAAATGTCTTCATTCTGCCTCCCCATGCTTCCCTTTCTGGCACAATCCCATAAGCAACCTGAAGAGATATGATATCTCTGACTGGCATTGCAAACCCTGCTTCTGTATTGACAAGAATAAAAATGTAACACTAGACTGGTTTTGTACTAATTCTTGGCTACAGCATTTAGTAAATCAGCACCAGTATTTCCATCCCCCTATCCTCCCTACTTACTCTTGCCCGTACTGTAATTAGCAAGAGAAGACCAAGGCTCCACCCTCCTCAGCCTTCCTGTCCAAGAAATCCCTGTATAATGCCTGGACCCAAAGTAGGAGAATCTTTTTCATTGATACATCCTTCAATTTCAAATCAGATAATGAATTATACTTTTTTGTACTAGCAGTCTCACAATGTTTTTCATGTATTTAATGGGCCTAAATGCCCTATATTGCACATACCTTTAACATCATTTTCTAACATCTTGGCTTCATTCAGGACCCTGAAGCTTTTCTGGAGGGAGCTCTTGGCACCATCCTTCAATGATCCTTGAGGACCAGATGTCTGTAGACAAACAAGCAGTGTCATACATACAGGAAAGTCTGAAGTCATAAAAGATATATGAAGATGATGTAAGTGAACAGTCATCTAAATTTTAAGAGCACGTCAGTGTGCTCTGAATTACATGCCATTGCTGTTACATTGGTCTACAAGAAGTAAAAAAAAAAAAAAAATATCTCTAATTAATTTCCTTTTGTTCTTATGGGAAGCCAGATCTCCTTTGGAATACCAGTGATGTCTAAAAAAAAGAGAAAAAGTTTATAGTGTTACAGAAACAGGTTTGACTCTAGGAGCAAAACTTTTCGAAAACAAAAACCCAAACAAATAAACAAACAAAAAGATATTTCAACTTGAACATGGATTTCTCCTTCCAGCTATGGACACAATGCACCATGCAATACAGTATTTCTCCCTAAGAGCAACAACAGCACCTTTAGAAGCCAGAGTGGTTCTGATGATACAAATTCTAACATTGACAACAGAGATGCCTTTGTGGTTAAATTCAAGAATTGTAATTGCCAGGCCAGTGAAGAAAATAGGGTATAAAAGAAATAGAGTTTAAAAAGAAGGGTAAATGGCAGTTAGTTTGAAAGACTTTTATTACTAAATAACCATCCTTCATCACATCATGCTACTTAAAGATGTTTCTTTTGAAAAACATCCATCTCTATCTTCAGTGCAGAGAATAATCAATAGTTAAAATGATTTTTCTAAATTAGATTAGTATTTTCAGTCAGTAGGAAATGCTCTAGGTTCTGAACCACTTACTGTTCAGTTTGTAAGACTGAACTCGGGTCACACATCATACTGAATACATTTCTTTGAGAATACTCCTGACAGCCACATAACATTCTATATTAGTCATGGGTCATAGCCTTGTAACTAGGATGTAATTAAGAAGCAGCTACTTTTCATTTTCCAGGGCAGATACATATACTCAAAAATTAACTATGTGTCAATTAAATGACACAGTTATTATGGCTATTCATTATTTATATAATGAGCAAGCCCAGAGGTGTTATTTCACATACTACTGAATCTTGGTTGTTTTTCAACGACACTGTGAAAACTGTATAGTGGACTTGCCCATTTCTTTTTCTTTGAAAAATCTTAGGGAATGCTTTGGATACTTGCAAAATTCAGAACCAAGTTTTTTGTTCTGCAATATCTCATAGCATATGTTACCACGTCACAGGGATATAGCTATTAAAGACTCCTTGTATTCATACAGGATGTAAACATATGCCTAGCTTTCATCATAAGCTAAGTGATTTTAAGAAGTAAGGCCCACATGACTGCCCTATTTCCAAGCTCACCTGAAATATTAAGCTCTGTACACAAATTCCTTTCAACATCAACAGAAACTATACATTCGAAAGATGAACAAAATTAGCTTCTTCTAGATTTTATCACGTAATACAAGTAGCATTGGTAATAGAAAAGTACATATAAACCCAGGGGAAAAAAAAAAAAAAAGACTATCCAATTAAGCAAAAGACTGCTCCTGAAAGAAGAATATTTGGCCAGATTTTGTGGCAGATGCACCTGTCAAATCAGATAATATTTTTATATTCTTTTTCCCATTAGCAACAGAACCCAGGGTATGATCACTCTGTGGCCATAGGCTTCAAAAATAATGATCGTTATTATTATTATTAAATGACTAGGCATGGTTGACTGGCTGTTAAAGCAGTTTATACTCAATACAATGAAGTTGTAAGGCCAATTTTTACAATGCAAAACCAAGAAGTTCATAAAGTCAGGGACAATAATTGGGCATGTGCTGACAATTAGTCAGAAAAAGACTTCAGCATAACATTAATACTAGAAAAGCTCCTTCAGAGACAAATACACTTGTACTGATTAAAAGCTTTATTTTATATTTATTTAAAAATAATTCTAAAAGGAAGGATTAATCAAGACATCTGATGCAAAACATACTTTTTTTTTTGCTAGCTTTTCTTGTGGCTCATGAGACTTCGAGTTATGATGAAGGCAATAATGAAAAAACAAAACATTTTCTGGCTTTGTGCGAGATGAGTGTGTGCTTGTGGCAAGCCTAGGTCATGATGAACCCCTGAATGATTTAATAAGACTGACAGCCAAGGGTCTTTGATATTATTTTCTAAATTGGGACACCTGCTGTAAAAAAAGGAAAAAAGTAAGAAAAAATTGTGATTCAAGATAAATTGGGAAATCACAGCACCTCAGGAATTTAATTTGTTCTAATTCTGCCTCTTCCAAAGTGTCCGCAACCTGGGGATAGTGCCTTCTTCACCCTGTGCCCTCCTTCACGCTCCCCACCCTCCCTGTGCAAACTCTGTGCAGCTTAACCGCTGGTAGCATCTTGTGGCAGAAGTGGGATCTCATTATATATCTAAACAATGCAATCTCAACGGTGGTTTAGAGGCATAAGTGCTGTTCTAATAACATAGTACAAAATACTGTCACTGAAATTATACATCATCCTTAATAGTCTGTTTTTTTTCCTATCAATGGGTTAGCAAAAATTTTAATTAAGTTTAACAGCAAAATAAAAACATCTATCAAATTAGAGAAAAAACTCCATGACTTGATAATTAGCAGATAATTTTGGGAAAGGAACGTATTTAGGAAGAATATCCTTCATCTTCCTTTTTCTAGTATTTCAATGAATCTTGAATTCTGGTTTTGTCAAACAGCTCAGCTTTTGCAGGAGTGGCAGAAAGATTTATGTTCAGCCTGGTGGGTTATGGCACTCTTCTGGGGTGGAGGAAATCTCTCTAGATCTCCCAGGGATGATTGCGTGAATCACTCACTTATCACATTAACAGGGAAATGTGCCACATGCTGCAAGTTTGAATAAGATGAGCCATAGTCACAGCATTCTGTGAAGACTCCCCCATCAGAGCATGATGGGCATGGTCTGAGCACATATCAGACTGAGAACTGCTGGGGACTTTGCAGAAAGGATTTTTTTCTGAGGTTTCATGAATGGACATAAATATGAAGTAGGCACCACGTTGCCCAAATCTGCTGACATTTTGGCGCTTTTGGTCACATGCGAGGTACAGCTTCAAGCATGGATGTAAATGCACTGGGGCTGTTTTGAGGTCCACGTACTTGGACTTGCACAGGTACAAGGTATTTTATAGACCTAAGTGCTAATTCACATCAGTAAAAAATAGTTCTGCTTTATTCTTAAATTATTTTCTCTTCACATACATTTATATTCTGGGAAGTTTTCACCTATGCAAGAATTAGGGCTACTCTCATTTTTACCTGTCCTGAAGATAGCTGAGCATTTTGAACTACCAAAATGTTATGAATGATTTGCACATCAGGATATCCTCATGAGGAGCATAGCTAGGTTGCTTTATGCCATTACCACGTAAGGAAACCTGGACACCCAATGTAACTGTTGGGGTACCACTACAAAAAAGCAAAGAATGAGTTTGGACCCTGAACACCTAATGTCACCTGCGGTTCCAGTTACTAGCCCATAAGCTCTCTCTAAAAAGCCTAAGAATAATCACACTTTTTCAAGATGTATTGTAAAACTATTGATTCTGATCTGTGAGACACAAGCTGGATCTGTTAACATGACTCCCCTCTTCAGTCAGTCACTGCTTTGGCAAAGTAATGGGATGTTGAAGCTGCTTGAATGCTAGAGATTTCTCATCTGTGATAAATTTATTTTGCTTTTAAAGGAGAGAGCAAATCCATCATAAAAAGCTCAGGAGGAATTTTTCTGTCATATTTTTAATACATTTTTTCCCAGTCATTTATCAGGCTTCCTGTAATCAGGATGAATTTTAAGCATCTTTTAGTTCTTGCTTTTAGCAACATTAGCTTAATTTGAAAACAAAGTAATTGTCCCATTACAAAGCAAAATACAAAAAAAACCCACTGAGATCTCACTAAGGTTCTTATAAATTATTCGCTCCTGTAACGTACAGGGTGGAATCTAAAACTCAGTCCTGTCCCTGCCATCTCTAGTTCATGCGCCTGCTTGCTGCTGTTGGGAAACCTTCCTCCTGCCGCCCCAACATTATAAATCTGCCAATGGGAAAGGCTAGGCTCAGGGATGGAGGTGAGCTTCAGCCCTTTTCTCCATTATTTGCTATCATCTGGAAATCAGAGTCTTTTACAGAAGATAGGCAACACCCACAGCTGCACTCATAAAGAAGAGAACATGGCTCCATCTGTCAAATGAAGGGGAAAGACAAGATCTCTGTCTTCTATACAGGGTCCCAAAGAGCACCTTCTCAGGAGGGAGGGGACACAGTTTCTAGGGGCTTCTCAGTCTGAGGGGGCTCAAATCCACATATGCTGCCTTCGAGGAGAGTGCTTGAACCGTGGTGCTCCAGACAGCCCTGAGAGGGTCCACTCGGGCTCTCATGCTGAAGCTCAGCTAAAAGTAAGTTCCTTCGGGCTTGCAGAAAGAGGGAACCTGGTTTACCTGGTTAGTAGTCCATCTTTTCACTTAGGATGAGCAAACATTCAACAGTCTTTCCATAAAACCAAAACCAGAATAGCAAAATGATGACTGAACTTCATGATTAACATATTTTTTAAATCTGGCCCCAAATCCTCACCTGATCATTTACCAAATAATGGTTAAATTCCACCTTGCTCTGCAGCAATTTGATTACCTCTACTATATATCAAGTCAGTTACATTTAAAAAACAGCAGCTCCCTCCATTTTCATCTTTATCAACTAGATCCCTGTTACACATATACAGCTCACAACGAAAAACAAGCTCCCTCTAATGAATACGTGCAATGGAGATGCTTAAAATCTCACCTTAATAATACCTTATTCTTTTTCCTTGCTACTCACTTGCCTCTATTTACCTCATGTTGTCCATCTTCACCTCCATCTCTTTCAAATCATCTATTCACTTTCTCTCCATGGTATAATAAGATGGTTCACCATCTGATATATACTCTTTTGTAGCCATACATGCAATTGCTTGCTTTGTTTCTTGACTGCAGTATGTATCTTTTTTTCCTATTCAATCCTTGAAACAGCTGCCTGCCTCACTCACCGTGAGTCATCAAAGGAGCAAAAGATTGCTGTCTGTATTAAATCCTGATGAGAAGAAAAAAAATCCCCAGCTCCTTATTCACTTCTGCAGTGTAATTAGAAGTTCTGGTGAAAAAAATAACTATTTACAGAGAACCAGAGCATACTAATGTGTGAGGTGAAATTTTTTCATCATGAGAGAAACATAGTAATTAATGTTATTTGAAATAGAAGTTGACAATGTAAACAGCCTAAAGATATTAAATTTTTTGTGCAGTGGCTAGACCATTTTATCCCTCTCCTAAATACAGACCTTTACAGCATGTGATTGCTTTTGCTATTCTCATAATCCATTTGACTGAAGTGGCTCTCTGCAAGCCACCTTTATTCATTTACAAGTGCTGTAACTACAAGTTGCTTCTGTTCATCTGTATGTTTCTGTATCAACTATAGGGTCTGGCAGTTTCATATTATACTGTCATTTCCTCACGTTTCTGTGTGCCTGTGAAGTGCACATCAGTTGCTTTCTGACTGACTTCCACAAATTTGCCATTAACTCCTTTGATATTTGACATAAAAAATAATTCTGGCTATGCTTAGAAAGTTTTCTCCTCACAGTGTATGCATTAAGGAGGCAAGCTCCTCATTATGACAGGCTGGAGAGCTGGCTTTACCTTACAATGCTATTTTTAAAAGTTCTCTCCTTTTCCTCTGAAAATTTGCATGCAGTATCTTATAGTGAGAATAAGATTTCTCTGTGAAATATGGCAGAGTTCACAAAAGAAGCTGTATAGTTTCTATGAATAAAACTTTATGCTCCCCTACTACAATTCTCCATTTCTAGAACTCTGCTAGGTGCACACAGTTCATCCTACGTGCAGAGAAGTGCCTCTGAGCATTTTTGTGGAACTAGAGGGTGAAGAGTTAATTAAGGCACAGAGTTCTTTAGATGTGTGCAAAATATTTGTTAAATATAAACTACCTTTATTGAGGATCAAATGACCTACAGTCCTGACTCAAGTCTTTCCTGTAGTAGCTGTTTGCCTGAGCCATAGACAGAGACTGAAAGGGGGAAGACAGAGGGAGGAAGAATAGTAAACAAAAAGGGAAAGAAAAATAAGGAACAGGAGTTAGGAACAAATAGGGATGTAGTTTGAAGGCACGTGTAGCTCTGATGGGGCACAGCTTTCTGATCTCGACACAAGAATCTGTGGCGGCAGGGGTGTCTAAATAAAGTCATAAGATGACAAAACATGGTGTAGCACAGTTCCACAAAAAATCTAAGCCTTCTTCCCAATTTACGTCTTTTTCTTACCGCTTGCATAGCTTCATTTGCAAGAGCCTTGGCTTCCTTGGCAACTTTTTCAGCTTCATCTGTGTAATCCTTGATGTTAGTGTAAGCATTGAAAGCAAGTGTGGCATTGAAAGAGAGGTTTTTGGCTTCAGCAAGGATTCTGTTGGGATGGGAAAAGTAAACACACCATTAAACCTGCTATCAGAGCTCAACAGAACATAGTACCCTACTTTTTCAAACCAAACGACCTGTATTTCTAAGGCATTTCTTTAGAGAGCAACGCTACCCTTGAGATTTCAGGAGTTCTGGCATCATGTGTTTAATGGAATTCACATTCTATCTGTGCAGAAAGACATAAACCCCAATGTTCACTAAAAGAGTGAGATAAAAATGGATGAGACACTGAGAAAAGATAGTGTAGTGCTTAACTCTATAATCCAGATAACATATATTCATAATGTGGGTTTATAGGTTAGGTGTTGAGCCAGGCAACTCAATGAATTTTGCTCTGTATGAACATGGGGGAATCAACACAGGCATGTTTTAAGGGAAAACCTATGAACACCTAATTTCTTTGGCTGGCTGCCAAACACAGAAACGTGAGGTTTGGAGGAGATCTCACTGTGTAAACCAAATCCTAAATGCTAATTTTGCTGAACAAAATGGAAAACATAACCAGTAATTCTTCATATTGAATGGGGTGTTCCATTTACATGAAATACTTCATTCTAATAATTATAATTATATTAAAAGGTAATTATAAACAAATAATGTTTCTTGCTGCAGGGACCAGACTGGAGCTCAGCTAGCCCCCTTTCAGGGTAATTTCTAGCCAGCAGGTTGGAGAAATAACTTTTCTTGCACTCTCTCTATACGATATATTCAAATGCTTTCTACAAAGAAGTACTGCACCTACAGAATTAACTTGAAGACATCTGTCTCAGAATACATTATGCCTAAAGCCTATGATGTTTTTCCTGAATAAAGGATAAATGGGCTAAAATCCCTGCTTGAATGGAACAAGAATGGATTTGAACTGGGATTTTTGCCTCTCTGGGAAATGTTCTAGCCATCAAGGTATATGACAATATAAGGGAGGCAGGGATTAGTCCTGCTGGACCTGTCCCAGCTTGTATAAAATAATCATTGAGACTGTGTGTGGAAGAAAGAGAAATTCATTCTCTAACCTAGTAATTAATCTATTCTCTGAGGACAGCTGGACTCCAATCCTCGCTTCAATGATTATTTAATGATTTCTATGAAATGCAACAGGAAAGACAAAGGGGACGGAAGGTATACTCCCTGGACTCCACGTGTAGTTAACAGAGGGAGAGAGATTCCCTTTAGGCTACTGCAGAAACAGCACAACTGAGCTGCCTCTGCATTACTCCTGGGAAACTGTATCTCCTTCCTTAACTACAGATGGAGCTCACTGGGCTATAGTAAGTTTTTGTGATGCTCAGTTAGAGAAACGCGCAGCCCACATTAGCTATCTAGCTAGTATCTCAAGTACTGCTTAGAAATATAGTTCAAATCCCTTCTGGTTAGGAGAGAACTGAACTGAATTTGCCTAATACCAATGGTATTTACTCATCAGCAGGCAATTACCCATAAGGGAGAAGCCTATACTAATAGCTCCTTGTATACAGGAAAAATAACAATTTTTTTTCTAGGTCGAATTAATGAACTGTTCTATGTTCTAACTCTCAAGAGAACATCCTCACCATCGATCAATATACTAGTTGAAGCCTTAGGGGGTGACTGGAGAGAAAGGGCTCTCCCTCAATTTCTTCTGTAAGGCAAAATGGTACTTTTCAGCAAATTTAGTATTAACTGAAAGACACCCAAGTGCCAGTTGTGAAGATAGAGATATTCTTTAATTTCTATGGCAGATGGAGACTGCATATTCCTGTAAAGTATGACTGTTTAATGTCAGTGCACAAAGTAACCAGCTTTATCCTGATGCAGGATTACATGGTATTTCTTTCTCCTTTGAAATCATGTATTTGACCAAATTAGAAATTTTAATTTTGAACAATTTGCTTTTAGATATAATTTTTAATGATGTCATTGATTCTGCATTTTTTAGTATATCTTGAGAAGCTGAGGTTGATGTTCAGATCAGATAGAAGTATACATGGTACTGCTCTACCACAGTGACTGCAACTTTAAACACTGCCCTAGGCTCCCCAAGACCGAGCCGTCAACCTACATTAAGACAGAAGCACACGCATGCACTCATAAAAATGCCTATTTAGCATAGTTAAAAACCTCTTTCTCAAAATATGTCTTGCCAACATTTCACTGAGGAGTACATTTTCTCTACTTCTTAGTGCCATGCCTGCTTTCCATGTATTTATATTTTTTTACAGATTTATATTCAGATATTTATATCTGAATTCAGTACTGTGGTTGGATGTGACACTAGTCACCTACTTTACACCCGGAGATGTACCATAAAACTGACGTGTCCTAATCAGACAGTGCACATAGCATTTACAAAAGTCATGTTTTTCTAGAAATAGTGCCCTTCAAATCCTTTTTACTTAGGAAACCACAGCTATCGTTATTTTATATACTCCTCAAAACATAAATTAGGCTGAATATCAAGTAGTGTGACTACACTGTATATGAAGCCAGTAGTTTTACAAGTATTAGACACTTTATCAGAAACAATTCTGTTCCTTTTCCTCAAAATTACAGATGCTGGCAAGAAAAAAATGTGTTAGGCATCTGCTCACAAGCCTTTGGGATATTGAAGTCTTCAGGTATATCTACAAGATGTAAGAAGCAAAAAAGGAGCATATTGTTGGTGTTAAAAAAATAATCTATCTTTTTTATTCATGCAGTGCTTTTGAGAAAATAAAACTCTGAAACTATGCTGGGGACAGGTCTAAGAGGCAGAATATCCACGATCTATTTTGAGTATTACTATTGCAAATTACACTTACTATTTATGGCTTGCTTTCTTAAATGCAAAAAATACAATAAAACAAAAGACACCCTCCCTCTTCCCCCCAAAAGTCCCAATAAACCCGAAACAAAACAACAATACCACCTTACCTTCTATTCTTTCCAGGAAACTATATTCATTATGAGTTATAAAGTATAACACTTCTGAAACTGCTATGGTCATATAAACCAAGGGCACTGTAATACTCACATATTTAGGAATGTGATAGCGGTAAAGAGAAACTGAAGTTTCTGTACTTAGGCTTCAGCATTTTAGCCCATGACACCTACTAATTTTGGGAGAGTGTTTTGAAACCACTAGAGGGATTACTGTCAGTCACTATGGGGGATTTTTGACAGCAAACAAATTAGCACCACAATAAGGGTTTCCTACCAAATTGGTCATCTTAAACATAAAAATACTGCTTGCTTTTAACAAATGTTTATGAAAACACATAGTGGCCTCTGTAAGACAAAGTTCAATTTTTTTTACACCAACATAGCAGTAAGCATATGGTAAGATAAACTGTGTTAAGACTGCATCTGCTGGCATTGTTTGCAGGTAATGCAGCCTATAAGCATCACAAGATGTATGAAATGGTTTAACAAGAGATACACCCACAAGTTAACCAACTGGATAGTCGTATACTCATACAGAACACTGGTTATTTGTATACTCCCAGTGACAGATGTCGAAGTCTAAGAATGTCCTTCAATTTCTGTCAAGCAATTTTACAAACCTGCTTCGTGATTTTATCATTACCAATGAATGGCTGCCTTACCCATCCAGTATTGCAGATGATTCATTCAGCTGGGCTGCATGGTTCTCAGCTTGCAACACCTTTTCTGGAAGCATCCTGTCATGAATTTCTTGTGATAAGTCATCTATTTTATCCTTCAGCTGATCAGACATTGGCTGTATCTTATCTGCAACGCCTTCTACATACTGAAAACGACAAAGGAAAGGCCTTTAAGCTACTGAATGCAAGCATTCTGTAGCCTTTTTTATATTTTTTTTCCCCCTTGTGAGGTATTATCTCATAACTTCCCCATGCATGAAGACTTCAGGGAACTAATATGGAAAGAATAAAGGAAGGACTGGACTGGAGAGCAGAGAGAAGACAAAACAATATTCCAAGAGCTACTGGCCTCTCTTGAGTTTAGTAGAAGTTTCTATTTTACAATTATGGAACTTCACAGTTTAAAAGCTTATAAACTCTAATTTGGATTTCTTTCCTAAATGTAAACACATACATAGTTACACTAAATTGTTGTTGTGCTCCACAATAATAACTAACCAATGACAGAAGTTTCATGTTTCAGGACCTTTTGAGTGACTTCAATGTATTTCTGCTTATTAAAGTATCTTAGTAAGAATTATACTTTTTGAAGACCTGCTATTCCTGTTCCAATAAGCTGTCTCAAAGTGTTTCCTTTCCCATTTCTCCAAAATGCATTTTTTCCATTCATTATAACAATTTTTAATGCAAGATGGAAATATTTCCAGAATCAATGATATTTCAAGATTATTTTTTTTATTGGTAGCTAAGGCACCAAACTCAAATTCTGTTGATAAAACTTTTAAGGCAGAATTTTCAAAAACATTACATAAAATAAGAGTGCAATCCTCTCCTCTCCCTGATCTATCTAGACTTAAAATTGTTGCCACAGGCAACAAATAATTTCTGAAGTTTCCTTCTGATATGCACATACAGTTTTTGTGGGGATAAATCTACATCTAGAGCAAAGAGTCGCAGTGAGATTGTGAATGGGTCTGCTGCATCTGCAATTCTAAAGATAAAGTCAGTACTGCATTCACAATACCATATTTGTAAAAGAAGGCAGAGTCCACGAAAAATTATGAGCTAGCTCTTTATGTAATCCAATGAATCATTTAAATCTCAAAGTGAATCATTTTTATATACCAGATTAGCTTTTTTTGCCATACAGCAATGGAAAAATGATTTCTTCCAATCAAAAATATTCCAACATTGATAAATAAAAAGAAAAATCAGGTGTCACTTTAATTATCTATTTTGCTTCCATAATGATGCTTTATTTTACTAATTATCAGGTAAGGATGATAAAACACTCACCTCTACAGCTAAGCTGATTTCATTTGCAAGTTTGTTGGCTGCATTAAGGACATCATTCCCTTCCTGCAGGCTCTTCTCAACTTCTTGCCTGCCATCTTCTACAGCTTGCTTCTTTTTCTATAGGGTGTGTTCAGGCAAAGAGAAATATGAGTTGTTTAACAGAATGAGGATGCCAGGTCAAATACCAGCATCCCAACACAAGACTGGATTTTGTCACCATGCCACAATGCCACTGGAATTCTCTGAGCTTTCAGAGTAAACACAGCGACAACAATAAAGCACTTATAATGTAAGATATCTTTTCCTTCTCCTCCTGTCCCCAGCTTTGTATCCTCCTCCCACACAGTAGGTTTTTGTGTTGCTCTATTACAGAGGTAACTGACTGTTGTACTATTGCTAAATGAATTAGAAAGAAGTTAGAAATCCTAATCTTTACCTAGATGTGCAGGTTCCTCATTTTGACAACTACCTTCTCTGGGTACGAAGGCAAAATTTTTCAAAATATTGTGCTGCTTTGCTATTTACGTCCACGGGTGTTTCACTAACTGCTGAATGTAAACTAAAAGATGATGGTTTGGAGCAACCTTAGGATTCTTGATTTTCCAACTCATAAAAGTGCTGCATATTGTGTAGTAAGGATGGACTTCTGAATAAGGAACTAGCAATTGCCTGTGCAAGATCCATTGAGTATCCCAGATTGGTTTGACAGGACACCAATGGCATTCTAGCGTTAAGTGCTATGACGGCTTCTTGGTCAAAACAGGGTCAAAATAAAGCAAAGAAACCTCCTCCAAACAGCCAGCTGGACAGGTGGAAAGGATGCTTTCAGGCACGCTGATACTGTGATGCAGAGAATATTTTAAAAACTGCAATAGCAGGTAATTTCTCCAACCTTTATCCATCCACCTTTGGGAAGACAATGCACAGAACAGAGATCACCTAACTTCTTTACAGAGCTGTCTTTCCTTAATTCAATCAAGCCCACAAATCTCTGCTGAGAACTAAGGTCTCGGAACTCTAACCTCATCATTGTACATGAGGTGAAAGCTCATCGAGATACAAACAGAGTTGAAACATTTATCTTCATTAGGTTGACTCTGCTCCTTATGTCTTGGTTAAATGCTTGTTAATGTACAGTATAATATGCTCTTTAGGTCTCTGCAATTTAAATTAAATCACAAGCAGACCCCTCTGCTATGAGGGAGGTCATTTATAACAGCTACTAACTACAGAGGATAGACTTTGATTTATTACTCTGTAATATCCACATACCCCCTTCAGTCTTCTTCCCAGGGGTTGGAGAGGGAGATGAAAGGGTAAGTTTTCTAGAAGCAAATATATGACAGCCAAGATTTTAACTGAACTCCTATTTAAATCTTGAGCACAGGATTTGAATTTTACATGACTATTTATACTGGGATGAATTTAATCTCCCCCAGAATAATAAATCCAATGCACCCTCTGCTCAGTGTTTAAAAGGAGATGATATTATTTTGGTAAAGCTGTGGAGTAATTCTACTTTTAAAAGCCAATGCATTTCCTCATTCTGAGGAACATGATTCCTTAAGATCACATAAGATATAGTTATATTTTAATAATATTTTTGTTTTGCTTATATTTTTGTTTCAAGATTTAATCATGCAAAGTTTCAAACTTTGATTAGACTCCAAGTAATCAAGGATAAAACTTGTCAGCACTCACCTCTACGATGGTCATATTTTTTTGGTTGACTGCAGATAAACGATCAGCCTCCCTAATTTTACCCGTAGCTTCTCTTAGCAGATCTCGAGCATCATCAACTTTGGTGTGGTAGCTTGCTAGCTTGTCCCGGACCTCATTTTTGAGATCCTCATTTTTCTCACTGGGT
>NW_009647401.1:2419096-2475653 GCF_000708025.1 Charadrius vociferus | reverse complement strand
CCCATGAAGGCACTGAGTTCATATTCTCTGCACCAAATAAACTGAATATTCTTAATAACATGCAAATGAAATAGACTTCTAAATTAAATCTCAAAGTAACTTTCAATAGAACACAAGCTTAATAAAGTGAAACGACAGGTATTCTTACGCTCTTTCTTAAAGAAGAAGTTTTAAAATGTCATTAAGGCTTATTTATTAAGTAGAAAATATTCAAATATTCTCCACTGAAGACTGTTTTGTCTTTTTTTTTTTTTGGAAGTTGCCATTCTTGAGATCTGGCTAGTAAAGTGAGGTTCTCTGAAACATTTCGACTTGTCAAAAAGATTTCCTTCATTTGCATTAATGTGACACGTGACACAAAGTCATTTCCTCCCTTGAACTGAGGGGGATATGTAGATATGCTTGATTTCACGCTGTCTTGGAGCAGACAAACTGCATTAGACAATCAAAAAACATAACTACTTTCCTGTGAAATAAACAACCCTCTGGATCCTTGGATTTATGACTTCCAGTAGCCAAAGAATTTTACTTATCTAAAATTAATTCTGGGATATTTTTAATGGACTTTGGCAACACAGAAATAGAAAGCTCCCAACTGCCTGCTTTTGCAGGGGATACAATATTTCTTGATCGTCAGAGAGTTGCTGCATCCAGTTTTAAAGGACTGGAGTACTGCAGTCTTTATGCCCTGTCATTTCTCTTCCTCATGATACCAGGCCATTGAATCAGTTCCACGTAATGCAGCACCACTGAGTTAATGCAATGATACGTCTAGAACAGCAAAAATAAAAGACACACACACACAAAAAAAAGACAGGCACTTCCAAAATGGTGCTTTAGAAATAAAGACAATTCCTAAGTAAACAGGAATCTGTAGAATAGATAATACCTACAGAAAAAATGTATCACACTTCCACCTAGAACAGACTAAGTTCTTCTTCCTGTCTCATTATGGCAATGGGTCTGAGGAAGCTGTGGGGAAAAAAAGAACTGTATTTTCTGAAAAACACTGCAGTTTGGCTTCCCTATAGTCAGTTCCATTAGAAACCTTCTAAAAATAAACACATAAATAAATGTACACAAAAAAAATAACTGAAAGGTGGAAAAGATATGCTGCCACTGGGCATAATTTAGATGAAGGATCTGAACTGGAGCCAAGGAAACACAAATTGTTACCTTAGCTTTGGGATTTTCTGGGATGGATATTTTTCCCCATCCTGCCTTTGGTTTTGATGAAAAAAAATATTCATGTTGTGAATTTTCAACTTCTGAGGAAATAAAAAAAATAAATCCCAGTATTGACACCCTGTCACAGAAGAAGTGTAGAAAGGAATTCAGAATTTCTCCCATACCTCCTCCATTTTTCTTTGTATATGCAGCTACTGTCTAACACTTCTGGCAAATTTTGACACCCTTATGAATCTGCAGTACTGGAGGAACAGTACAAGATAGATGGATTTCTTTTTCCTGCCCTTGCCTCGTAGCACAGTCCAAATTACCAATCTGTCCAGTAGTCTACCTCAAAACTCCTTATTGGTGCTCTAACAATAACACTTCCATATCGACCTGTTGTGCATTTTTCCCTCTGTTCTTTCTAATGAAATACAAGGCAATAAATCTGCTCCATGTAGTCCCTTGCTTTATGTACCAGAATTTCTGTGTGACTGGACTGCACCACATTTCTTGAAATACTATCTTGCACATTTGAGCTGTGCTACTTTCACTGGACACCTTCCTAGAAAAAGAGCAAAGCTATACAAAATGCTTGAAGTGTTAGGAGAAAAAACCACAAGTCTGGCCTAACACCTGGAATGCTCTACGGTCTGGGTCCTCAAAATGAGCACAACGGAACAAAAGAAAGATCAGAAATTGATTAAAAAATAATAAACTGTATAAATAAGAGATTCTAAATACGTTAGAATTATCCTATCTGGAGAAGAAATGAGGACTATAACATCATGAGTAGCATGGATAAGGTGATCAACTGTCCAGTGTGTCTCCAAATACAAAAATGAAAATCTCAGCAAGCACTGTGTGGACGAGTTATGCAATTCATTCTTACAGGAAACTGGGTGATAGAAGTTCACAGTGGCTCAAAAGCCATCAGGCGAATTTATGGTAGAAAAAGCCATACAAAAATAAAAAGCTATTCAGCATACTGAGTAGAAAGATAGAATTCTGGCTCACAGCATCCCTTGATAGCAACTCAGTGGTATCCGAGAAAATGTGTAGGAATGTTATAAAAATATTGAAAGATTTATTTCATAAGTATGAAAATCAGGGCGGTTTAGGACAGAAACTGATGTATTTTTAACATGCTCTTTTTAGAGATAAATTATTGACTAATGTGCCATTTCAGTACACTAAGGCAATCAGATTACAGACTTGATATGAAAGTTTGAAGGAAAATAAATGAGGGAAAAAGCTGCACATATAAGAGAAGTTTGCCATCTGTGAAGGAAAGACTTTACTTCATTTGTCTTCTTCATTTAACTTTTGAGAATTCAGTGAAAACATAAGAGATAAGAAGAATTCACTGATTCTTCTCATTCTGTGCTTGGACAAAATCCTGAAAGCAGATTACAAACACTGCCAAAAGACATGTCACCAAAGACTAAACATGATTAACTACTTCGAAGTAATTGTGAGACTTGCAGAGCGATTCAAAAGTAAATATTTCTAAATGAGTCTGTAAGAACACATGAGCATAGTGATCCACACGCATGTGTGCATGCACACAAAGTTTTTAAGAATTATTAATTTGTCTTCATCCTTTTTCCTTGCAGAACGTATCCTGTCCACTATCTTACTAAATTATTTAAGCAGCTTTAAGGCATTTTTCTTTAAGAGGCAGTACTTTGTAAAAGAGTTTCAGAAAACACTATCTAGGGATCTTCCCCCCTGCCCTGTAATACACAGTGACTAATTTTCCTGCTGTTGAGTTCACTGCCAAAATTTCTTGGATCTCAATGACTGCCTATAAACAGGTAATCCTATCCTTAAGATAAGGCATACAGCTTTGATTGAAATCAGTGACTATATCCATGTATTTCTTAGTATAAAAGGTATTCCTTTGTCAGGAAACAAAAATACTCACTTTGCACACTTCAGGAGGAATGTTAAGAGGCAGAGAAGGTCTTTCCCTCAAAAAAGCCCTGCTGCATTTCCGACTCTACCTATTGGGCTACAGCAGGAAATTATTTCATGCTAGTCTGACAGTTTCACGTTGGCTGTAGCATTTGGTAGTATTTGAGGACTAAGAACACCTTGTTTGAAAGGCCTCCCCCGAATCTGCCCTAAAATCGCAGGCAGCACTTTCAAAAGTTTGGCTAAATCTTTCACATCCCTACTTTTTCCTGGTTTATTTATATGTGTGAATGGAGAAGGGATACAAACAGTGGAAACGGAAGAAAAAGCAATAAAACATTGCCAAAAAATAAGTTTGCAATATATACTTTCTCAAGAGAACAGAAAGCGGAACCATCAGAATGATGGGAAGAAATACTATACTGGTAGGATTTTCAGATGATCTGGTTTATAAAGTGTAAGATAGGCAATGCAAATCTGATTCTATACTGCTTGGAATTCTTAGCTAATCTTGTATTCTCTTTATGTCTCCTTACAATATGCACATACCTGATAAGCGATACTTTCAGGTCTGAGTACCGATATCCCAGGCAGTTTTCTGAGCCGTCACAACTTCAATGGACTACGTAGCTGCTCAGCTGGATTACCTGCTGGTTGTTCCTCTGGTGAAGTGCTGAGCAAAGCCTAGCTCTAGGAATAGGCCTGGGCTGACTGATACGGACGTAACAGACTACCAGAATTTTAAGTTCAAGCCAAATATTCTTCTGGATCAGGTAAGTTTTCAGCATTTTGCAAAATACTTTATAAAGAACTGCCAATATAATCACATATACAAATATAGCTTTTATTTTTACAGATAGCTAAATAACCGAACCCTGGGCTTCTGAACTCTGCCACTGAGTTGGAATATTCTGATCTACACTATTCCATATATGGTAAAATACATCCTTTTGAGTGTCTGTACTACTGGACAAACTTTGCAGACAGATAATATTTTTATTAGACCAATTATTTTTCCAGAAAAAAACCCAAGCTTCTAGACATGCTTTTTAGTACAAAAGCCATTCATCAGGTCTGAAGCAGAAGCTAAAAACAAACTGAGAAAAATTACTTGGAATTTGATTAGAAATGTTGCTGATACCTGTGGAGCAGAGAAGTAATTTCCTAGGGATTGCTTTCCACATACGTAAGCATTTCCAAAAATGCAAATGCTACATTAACAGATATGAAGTATAAGACTTTGCTTTCCTTTGCATTTCTGTAAGCCCCAGTTTGAAAACTTGGTTGGAAAAGATGACAATCACATTTACAAGAGTCAGATATTATCACTGGGAGGTTGAAGACTGAAGTCTCTCTACTCACTTTAACTCATCTTGAGCTATTCTTTCTTGTGTATTCAGCTCTCTGCTTCTCAACTCTGCGACCATTCTGTCAGCCTCACTCTGCAGTTCTGGAAGACTCTTCTCCAAGGTCTCGTCTTGGGTTCTGAGTGTCTCATTGAGTTTTATAGCATCTTCATTTGCAGCTGCAGGGGCCAAAAAATATTTATGTAGGAAGTTAGTAAATAAAAACAACAGAGAGCCTTTAAGCATCTGCCCATCAACTCTATCAGCAAGTGGAATGCTACTTGTACTGGTTATTGCTGTTGTGAAATATAAAGGATGGTTAATCCAATGATCAGTAACAAATGAAAACATGTTATGCTTCACCAAACCTTTTGTTATAGCTCACTTTTTAGCACAATAATTAAAGTGTAGAAGTCTTTATATCCAGTATAAGAAATATATTGCTCCCCTCCTCCTCCCCCTGAAAAAAAAGAACTTGCACTGAACCTTTGAAACAGCAGAAGATAATCTGGTATATTGTCCATAGAATTAAGGAGCAGGCAGTACAAGCAATGAAAATTAGATTTAAATTACTTTCGGAGAATTTCAAAATATGTAATTTTTAGCATTCAGACTTAACAGCATTAGGAAGAATAAACGATTGGGAGATTTTGGAAAAAGGAGGAGACAGAAGAGGAGTGAAAGACACCCACAGATGTCTAAACCCGCTCATGTGTTTAGAAGCAGATACCCAGAAATGGAAAAGAAGGGTATGAAGGTTGGAATATATGATGGTACACTGTAAATGTATTGTGCATTTGGAACAGCTGAATTATTCCTAACTGATCAAGCTGTACACATGGTATCGTATTCAAGGACTGACTAAAATCTTTCTATCATAGCACACCACAATGCATTAGAATATACACTTTCAGAAGCAACTAGGTCATTTATGACAATCAGTTCTATCTTCAATTATAAAAGGTACTTCTGCCTTTCCATAGGCACGGGGCTCCCAATAACTGATTTCTCCAAAACAGGACTATTCCTGGTTGTATGGGTACTTCTGAATATTTTAAAGTAAATCTTTAATTGAAGAAATTAAAATCTGTCTTCCAAAATTCAAATAAATTACTATTTCGTCTACACATTGTATAGGTTTAGAGTAAATTATGAAGAAAATTCTAATCCAATGATGTCTTTGATTTGCTGGTGAAAACTGAGATTCGCATCTTTAATCAAGAGTGATTATGTGTGGGGTAGTGAGGACTGGAAAAAGACTACACTTTGCTTAAATAGATCATGGATTGCTTATGTTATGTATCATTACTAAGTGACCTTGGGCCAGGAATAGACATATTTTTATTTTTTTTTAAGTCTGGAATAAATAAATAAACAGTAATTTAACCTCTCTGAATATTTACCTTAAAAGAGAAAATGGATATGTTATCTCAGCTTGTATTAGGTTCAGAAAAAATTTGTATCTATCTATATGTTACTTCTCCATGCTCCTCTTCTCACAACAATTTTTACTTTCTAGTCTTAATATACTGCAAATGATCAGAGTCCAGTGGTGGTAAATGATTTGGATGCACTGACATAGAGGAACACAACGAAGCACAAAGCTGGGGAAATTCCATAGTTAAGAGGAAGAACTAGTTACAGGTACTCATAAGTTCAGAAAGTCAGAAATCAGCTCAGTAGAAATGGATCAATGGTCAGAGTACAGTCGTTACAACAAATCACCACAAACTTCTCACTTGTAATAAGGATTTTTTATGGTTTGAAGAATTCCTTGATTCCCTGACATTTAGGGAGGCATTTGTCAGATCTATAATTGTACTTCTGAGCACTGCCTTCTCAAGCATTACTTTCAGCCCATGGAAAGAAATAGGTCCCTTCATGGAATTTCATCCTAAAGTTGTTGCCTACTGGCGACAAGTACTAGAGAGTCACAGATACAGTCCTGCACTCCTAGAGATCCAAAGTACTGTAACTTTCAGTAATCTGGAATCTAGGAATGGGGGACAAGGAATGGTCATAGAGAATACATGCAAACTGGTTGGTCATCTCAATCAGAACATTATGAGTGGATGTAAAGTCTTTAAGGAAGAATCTAGCAATGTCTCAAAGGTCAAAAAGAACAGAGACAAAGAAAGTATAGGGTCAATATGCAGTTAAAATGCCGTCAAATTTTAGAATAATCTAGGATTGACTCCAACATAAGGTGAAACTTTATCCTCAGTTTTTGGAAGATGATGATCTTGAACAGGAAGACAACTGAGGATAGCAATCAGAAGTAAGGATACAGAAATTGTCATAACAAAGGAAGAATATTGTGAAGAACTCAAGCTGGAATGGCAAAAGAACCGCCATTCTAGAAACTTGAAAGATCTGGCGCATGACATTGCAAATCCAGGAAGAAGACCGGTTGACTGAGAACAAGCAAATGTAGTGCCTGTTTTGAAGAAACGGGAATTCCACTAAGGCCTGAGAACTTGTTTTGGAAGTAAGTGGAAAACAGGTTGTGGAATAAATGGATGTGTTGTGTTTGTTTGTTTTTTTTTTTTTCCTAAGGTAGCACATGTCAGACTATAGGGTTTAATAGCAAATCCAGATGAATATTTTCATTAACGATCCTGGGGCAGGGGGGAAAAGTCTACTGACAAAACATGCTTATGAGGAAAAGTTGTAAGAGAGTCTTAATAGAGAAGGATTGGAATGTCATGTAGAAAGAACTGGGTGACCTTCAAAACTGAAGTAATCCAACACGAATGAGATTCAACAGTAGAAAATATAAGGTTGTGAACTAAACGACAACAGAAATTTCAGCTGTAAACTATGGTTTTGCCAGTGAGATATAAGGTATGAATGAGAAGAACATAGCTATATTATGAATCTCCAATGGCATCCAGTTGTGAAAAAAAAAAAAAAAAATTATCCCAGGATGTATTAGGAGAGCTGACATAGGCAGGTTTTACTGCTACTGAAGTGCAAGACACTGAAGCAACCTCAATTCAATGCTTGTTACCTGTGCTCTGGAAAGATGAATGTAATTTTGAACATAGGAAGGGAAAATACACCAAGGTGAGCAGGAGATTTGGGAGAATATGCTTTAAGGTGTTTTAGTCTGGAAGAAGGGGGGCTGAAGCAGCACACGATTCCTCTCTACAAATGTAGTTGGGGGTGAGAGAAGGAGGAGAAGAACAAGGGAAAGGAAAAAAACTATTTGAACTAAAGAACAAGGTTAGCAAAAGAACAGAGATGATAAACTAAACATGAATATTTTTAGCTAGACATGAGAAGGTTTGTAGTGTATTTGTGGGAATTACTTTGAAGATGAGGGTTAGAAAGTTTATGATAGCAAGGGAGTGGATGCAGCAACCCAGGAGGTATCTTTCAGTCCTGTGCTCCTCTATTTCGTCTGTTCTTAAAATGTTAACTCGGCCACTAGGCAAACACATTGATTTTAAAGTCTTTGTCTACTTCTAAGATACCACATACATTTATTTCAACCCCTTAGTGCCTTCTAACTATGTACTTCCTATTGCTAAACTTGCTTGAGGAAACTTTTGTTTGGGTTACAAACACTGGCCATAAATTTTGTGGAGCCAAAAATTGGTTTAGCCCTTGTCATCCCAAATTCATTTTGAAATATAAAGAACCTGGTCTTTTGTTTAAAAAACTTCTTGAAAAAATGCTTACTTTTTCTTGTTGCTTTTCCCACATTTATTTCATGTCAAAGTTGAACTTCCTAAAGATATCCTAAATTTCTGTTCAGTTCAGGTACAGGGCATGTACTGGGATGTGTTACATGAAAGGCAATATAAAATGTATTTTATAGAACTTGGACAAAAGTGGAAGCTTTCCCTTTCAATGAAATGGACCTTCAGAGGCATAACTACTGAAATCAGTACTATAGCAGGAAGTTTTGAGGAAGGAAGAAAGAACAGATCAGTACTTTTCAAGTAAAAAACCTGCCTGTGACTGCCAATCACTTTCCTATTTTTCAGCCACTATCTTATTTAATAGCTTCATGTATTTTATAGGTCTTGCTTCTCAAAGCCACCTACAATACTTTTGCTCATAAGTCTTCACTGCATCTGTAAGTGCAGTGAATCAGCTTGTGGAAGACAGTTGGCTGCACGCCACTACATAGGTAGGGTTAGGAGTCACTTGCAAATTCCAAGCAGCAGATGTTCATTAACAGCAAGTAGTAATGTATTTTTGAAGTCAGTTGGGGAAATTAGGATGAAGTGTTAACGTACCATGTGCCAAAATTACATCAAAGTTTTTTACCAATACATGTTTTTAACTGCTTTGAAAATAAACCAAAGCTAAGCGCTGTTAGTTACTTCATCATAATAGTTTTCTTCAAATAACTGCAAAAATCCTGAAGAAACATACTCAATATTCTGCTAGTCTTTGTTCATAATTACCAATGCACTGTTTATATAAACTACATCTGTAGACTGCAAAAAGTCCAACGATAGTTGACTGTAGTTTCTTCACTCAACATTTAAAGCACATGACATTTCTCAGTGAATAAACTCTTCCTCGCTGTCTCTCAGACCCTCCTTCCCCACCATCCCTCATTTTTCTTGAGAAACAATTGGCAGAGTTTTCTTTTTCAGTACCTTCAGCAGCTTGGAGAATGCCTTTGACGAACTGTCCAAGAGATTTCGCTCTGTCGTTAGTCCTCTCAGCATCCTGCCTGGTTTGCTCACCATCTGCTGTCACCTTGGTAGCCTAGTGATCCAAATTCATGAAAAGTATAATTAATAAACAGGACAAGGCTGCACTACGCGATGTCCCTACTGGCTGAATCTATGTACAAAACTTTCCTCCAGCAAAAGGCAATCAATAAATTATTGATCAGATGCATGGGAAATGACATGCTCTGTTCAAGTACACAATTAAATTTTATTACCTTTTCCTTTAAATGGAAATTTGAAGGCTTTATTTTAGGTTCTTAGAAGCCCTGGTTGTATGCAACAGCACACAAAGGGAGATAGGATGAAATTATTCACTGAATTTGCTTACAGAAACATTGTTTGGAACCTTTTAATAGATTCTTCAGGGAATACTTTCCATAGTTTCACAATTGTGCACTTTTCAATTGACAAAGTGCAGCAGATATCATGACCTCTCTGCTTCCTCCCTGGAGGCGTGCTCAGAGACACAGTTCATGCCAACAAGCAAGAAGAATTTTAAATCAATATATTAATTAAAACAAGAAAGAGAGAGAAAAAAAAGAGTTGGGTTGGTTTTTTTTTCAGCTCTAATCCTTGAAGTTGTTTGTTTAGAACATATTGGGGTGCTCAGTAAAATTTTAGCTTTGTGTAACTAAACACTTTATAATTTTATTGAATCACAGCAGCAAAAGCAGGATGAAGACAGACACCTGCTGCAGACCTGAAAAACATGCTAAGGAAAGGAACATCTTAAGATATCCTGCTTAGCTTTCAAGGTATCTATTTACAAAAAGGACTCATTTTTATTACAAAGCAACTGACCATTTCAAGCAACAATGCTTTTCAAACTGTATTGTAAAGCAAAATGACCCCATTTTTTAATTTGGGGATTGCATTCCCAAGAAACGTCTCAAAGCAAGGCCTTATGATCTTTCCAGTCTCTGGGAACTGGCTAGAAGGTCAATAATTCAAATTGACCTTAGGTTCTCTCTGACGTGAGCTTTACAAACTGTTTTCTCAGTTACACCCCCACCCCCACCCCCCTTTCATTAATAGTCAAAGAGAAATAATATAACTCTAAAACATTTATTTCTGCCTGATTAGCTTCTAGATGGAAGCCCTCAAGATACATCAGGACAGCTGGGTTTCTGAAATGAAATCCCTGGCATTATCATACCACTTACAGTTTTCGTCCATTTCCGAGTAGTTACTCTGAACGTAATTTATATGAAAATGGTTCAGGTAAATAGAATTATACAGGGAGAATTAAGAACCTATACTGACGTGGGGGAGTTAGTTCCATTTTCATCCCTGTATCAGTCGAAGAACATGGCTTTTCACATTTATACAGTTTTAATCATGCTATTGGTTACTTCCCCTAAGATTTACAAACCCTCTTTTACCTGCCTGGATACAGAACTAAAATATCATCACAGTGAGCTGTAAGAGGCAATTGGGATAGGAAAGAGGCAAAAATACAGAATGGTCTTGGTGGACAACTGCTCTAACCCAGCTTGGCATTTCTGATGGCATTTCATTCTTCATGTAATTGAGAACTACCTTACTATTTATTGTCAAATGCTCCACAACCAGCCTTTTATTCTTTGTGGTTTATTTGCTTGGAATTTTCACATGCCCTTTTATTACATTCTATAATATTTTCTACGTTCTTTACTATAAATGGTGTTTTATAACTTACATATACTTTTTTTAGTTTTGATTACTTTTTCCACATTCATGTTAATTCCAGTTGGCCACTTTAACCTCTCAATATTTATGACTGAATGGCATGTACTACATTTTTGTGCACATTAATCTGTCATCGAACAGTTTTCACTTCCTCTCAGTGACAGTTCTCTT
The DNA here is from genome assembly GCF_000708025.1 of Charadrius vociferus. Classification (NCBI taxonomy): domain Eukaryota; kingdom Metazoa; phylum Chordata; class Aves; order Charadriiformes; family Charadriidae; genus Charadrius; species Charadrius vociferus. Next base: position 2,464,687 of record NW_009647401.1, on the reverse strand, counting down.
TAGTACTTAAATCCTATTCAGCTTCACTGAAGGCTTTCTGTATTTTACCATAATTTGCTTTGCTGAAAAATAACCTTTTGCTTCATTATCTGGTCTAGCTTTTACTCCATAAAACAAATTAAACGGCAAACATCCTTCACACTGTACCTAGCCATTCCACAGCTAGTTAAATTTTTCCATTTGTTTATAAAGCCCTACTCATTTTCTATATATTCAGTTTACTACAGTTCACCATTTCTATAAGGTCAGTCTTTCTCATCTCCTAAGAGTTTAAACAGGCACAACAAACTCTTTCTGCAGGAGCAATAAAGGTCAGGCAGAGTGGACACAGAATAAGGGTTTGGAATGAATCTTCAAGAAGTCTGGACACAAATAAGACTTCTTAGCATAAAGGAGATCCCTACCATGGGAATCTAGTAAAGAAAGTATCATCTGAGGTCAGTGAACCTGCTTTGGTGATGTTCACAGCTTGTACTTAGTGATGAAGGTTCCATGGAAGGCCTTGTCCCAGTCTGAAGACTATTAGCCACTTAACAACTTGGACTATTGGCAAGTATTAGCAATTACACACACATTTTTAGTTTGGTTTTGTTTGTGTGTTTAGTCTAAGGTCTTAATTAAGCCATAAGAAACTCCTCTGGATGACATCTGGAGGGCAGCCCTACAGGAATTTCTCCAGCTCGTGAGCTGCAGACCACAGAAGGAGGAGTAAACAGAGACCTCACTGTACAGACGGAAGTTCTTGGCTCTCTCTCCAAATGTTTCCAACTACTACAAACTAAGTTGTCTCTGCTACCACTTCCAGAAATTATTGAGCTTGAGAATTTCAGTGGTATGGGAGAAATAAGAAAGTTTACAAAGTCAAAAGAAGCATTTCAATCAAAAGGAGTGATTCTGATCCCTGTCTGGAAGGCTCCGAAGGTACCTAATTAGAAGGGAAGAGGGGGTTTTGACAAAAAGTACTGAACTGAAAGGAAGTGAAGAGTCTAAGGTCTGCCTCTGGTGGTAGATGTGGGAATGTGCATGTAAGAACGTAATTAGCGCGAGAGAGATGTAAGGGTCTTCTGTATAGCAGAGTGAATGAAGGAAATAATATAATGGAAAAAAAGAAAAAGGAGTGCTGCACTGATGTAAGAGATCACTGGTTGAAAAGAGACCACAAGGAAGCAAAGTACCCAAAAGTTTCGTAATGACTAAATACTATTAAAAAATAGATAGGTTGTTGGTTTGGTTTTTTTTTTCATGGAAACAGACTCCTCACCAATCCTCATCAACCGTTTTCTTCATCACTTCTGGTTCCACTTTGAAAATTTAGTGAGCCTGCAAATCAGACACAGGGAAAAAGCTTGCTACCTGTATTTGTACCATGTGCTCCAAGTCATTGTGTGGTTATCAGCTATACCTTCATTTGGAAATGAGACTTGAACATACTACATCAGGACTCACTTTTCTTTTTGGGACATTACTCCTATTTACAAATGTAGAAAGAGAAAGGTAGGACTCACCACCACTTTCCAGTCCCCAAATTAAAAAAATCCAACTGAAATTCAGTTAACAACTCTCTGTAAGGATAACTGGAAATCATAAGGCTGCTTACTCATTTGCAACAGTGGATAACTGCAGAAAGGGAAGCGGTGAAAATCTAGCCACCACACTAAATCCCCTAAAATCACACCTTATTTTTCCTTCCAAGACTAGTCTACAGCAGGTCAGAATTTGAAACATTATTTTAGGTCATCTCCATAGAGGATTAAAATTTATTTAATTTTTGCTGGGGGTGGGGAGGCAATTGGAAAAGGGTACTAAAAAGAGCAAAGTAAAAAAAAAAAAAAAATTGTCTTAGCCTAATATTGACAAATCTTAATAAAAGAAATATAATCTTCCCTGCTTGTAGGGCTGTCATGAGTTAAAAATCCACCTAGACTTAAAACTACTGTAGTTATTTCTGGCAGAAAATAAAAGATCAAACAGAAGTGAAAAAGCAAGCTTTCTTTACACTCACAATGAGAGTATGCACAGATATCTGTGTATACATGTTTATGTGGGTGTACAGACACATGCATACATGCATACAAATGCAAACACACTACAGATGCTTTCCTACCCACTACCCACGATTTTATAGTTTTTTTCAACCTCTGTTGAAACAAACTAGTTTCTCTGGGAATTTTATTTCTGTAAGCCATGAACAATTTTAACACAGGATGCTAAAACTGTATGGCGTTTAGTTCGATTCTCTCAGGTGTATGTTCATCAGCACAGTGATCCATGTCTTTCTTATTTGGCTATTTCAATGCAGGGGAGCACAACTCAGGAACATGATTTTTGTTAGTCCTTCATATTAATGTATTTTGGACAGCTGTATTTTTATTGTGGTTGGTCCATTTCCCTATTTTTTTCTCCACTAGGTGGCACAATTTATATTATTTTCTTAAACAATGTCTTTTATGGACCAAAATAAGGTCTATATTGAAATAAAACTTTCCTAATAAAAAGAGTAAATAGCACATCGATTGAAACCCAGAAGACTCTCACTACCCTCATAAATGAAATATAAAACACATATATTTAAATAAACACACACCTTGAGTATATATTTGAATTCTCCTTTAAATATTGTCCCCATTTCAATTACTTTATTCATTGACTCTTAATGAGAACTCGCTATTTGTTAAACCAGGACTTTCATTGCCTTGCTATAAAATTTCTTTAAAATAATTGAATCGGGTCAGGCTACCATTTGCTCTACAGCTCCTGGAGAAACAAGCCAGCACAACAGATAACCCACAATGGAAAATTAAACTGCAAACCAGCAAAACTTTTCCTATAATGTGCTTGAGATGGTTGGGCACTAAGTAACTCTGAGTGAAGCCAGGCTACTTCTATTGCAACAGGCAATCTTAAAAGAGAAACAGGTTGAAAACTATCTTGAGACAGTCAGGCTCAGGAGATTTGAAAGGGAATATGATGAGATGAAGATGCTGACGCAGAAAGCAAATAGCCTTACCAGAGACAGTGCTAAAATTCAGAGGAAAAGGAAGGACACCAAGCACTTCAATTTCCAAAACCCTCAGCCAGTTGAAGAAAAATTCCAAACGTGTGAGATACCGTGTGGTAATCCCATGGTTTTGTTGCCATTAGGTTTGTAACACAACCTGCAGCTGAAGCCCATAAATGATACATCAAGAACTCCCTTTCCTTTAGTGTCAGCTTTTCCAAATAAGCCCATTCTTGGGTGCTCTGTATGAGTATTATAGTTTTCTTATATTATTATGAAGTTTTGCAGAAAATATATCTCAATGTATTGGCCCACAAAACCAGGTTGTCAGAAGACTTGCTGCCATTTCAAACACAGACTGAGAAGCATCTTATTATTCAACTATTCACTTATGTTTAATTCATATTCAGAAGATTTCTGTCATTATGCAGCCTTAGCCAAACCCATAGACCCCAACGTGATCATAGACTTACTCTTGTCAGTAGCTCATCCATTTCTGTCACAAGGGTATCCAGATTTTCTTGTGCTAGCTGAAGAAGTCTCTCTGGTGCTTGCTGAGGTGAAAGCAAATGCTGTTGGGGAAGAGAGGAGGGAGAGTGAAAATCTGTATTTAATGGATCTCGGTCCTTCCAGATATTGTAGAGAAGAAGCATCAAATGTTTCCTTTTCATTACAGTACGCAACTGCCTTTTGTCATTGACGCTTGTGTCACATCCATCCAACATATTTTTCTCAGGAATTTTGACAGCTTTACATAGTCTAGTGGAGAGCTTATAAGTATAGCAGGGAACATACAGTATATAAAACACGTAACTGCTTTATGGACCATGAGCATGAACATTATCTTATTTGCACGTGACCACCTTTTCTGTGCCTGCAGTATAATTGTATATATATATATATACACAAATTACTGCTGTAAGATTTATTTATTAAAATAAGTCAAAACTAATGACTGTAGTAACTTTTTATCAAGCAAAGCAAGTTTGAAGTAATTAAACCTTGAATTTATCTTCTTCCCTGAACCTACTCACGGCTGTATGTTTGAACAGATTCAAGTACAGTTGTACTTAAGCCCTGTTATTTATGTATGTGAATACTGTGAACATACCTTTAATTCCTGTGTCATGTTCTCAAAACCATGCAACATTCTATATGGAGCGGGCAGCGGCCCACTAAGGTTAACGCTCAGGATCATCTGGTTTAGCCGATCCAGGTCACTGAGAAGGAGTCCTGTGCATTCATCATCACAAGCTGGGGGGAAGAACAGCAAAGCTTATTTATTCCTGCTAAAAGTTTAAGATGTGTTTAAGTTAGAAATTTTATGGCACACACACAATTCCGTGAGAGGTAATACTAATTTCAGATAAATTACCCCAAAATCATACTGGGAGAAAAAATGGAAACAACAACTAGGGAACTGGAAAGACATTTTGCTTAGGACTTGGCAATGGGACAGTTTAATATAAAACATGAAGAGCCAAATTGGTAGACACAAAGAGGAAATAATTAATGTTGTTCATTATATGGACTAACCAATATAAAATCCTAAATAAGATAAGCAATTTGGATGAAGTCTAAGAGTGGACAGGTAATTTGGAAAATCTGAGGAGCACTTTAAGAAGTATAATATGGTTATGGATTTGAACATAAGAAAAAAACAAAGAAATCTTAAAATTTACATACTTTATAGTCATATAACAGCATGGCCAAGCATGCTAAACTTGCAATGCAGACAGTAGAATGAGTCCAGGTAAAAATACTGGCAGTTTTATTTTAAGAAATGCTTTTCCCTACCTCCTTTCACTAACCAGCTTACAAGTTTTTCATGTATGCTTCCTTTCTTGCAAATACTCTTTAGCATGAAAAATACTGGTGTGTGTTGCATATACCAAAAGGAGTTTGCATTTTCCTCTCTCTTGCTTTCTATTAACTATCACAAGAAATCCTCACGACCTTAAAGTCTTGTATCATTTATGCTGCAGACAGGAAAATTCTTCATCCTTAAGAACAAGAGTTGTGGGAATGACTTTTTGTTCCTCTGCATAAAGATGCTACACAGGACTGGCAAAACTAAACAACACCTCAGGAGATGGAGCAAACTGGAAACAATGAATTCATTGGTGATGTTAAGAGACATGGAGGGTTGTACCTGAAGTTTTACAAGTATGTAATTATTTATTTCAGCAGTAGTCCTAGGCAGCTCAATGGCTAAAAAACCACTAAACAACATGTATGTTTCTGTAGAAAAAGAGAATTTTCAACAGAGAATTACGTTTGTTTTCCCCAAATTTATTCTTCATGTAGATTAAATCTTTTCTGTTATTTAAAGTTTTCAGTTATCTAAATGTTGTACTTATTCTGTTGGCTGACTGTTCAGTATAGCAAGGAATTCAGTCAAATACAGAGACGAGAAGAAGGAATACTAGTTTAATACACCATGAAACTAATGTGGTGATTGAAATCCTTTTCAAGATATATGCGGGATTAGTGCAGTAGTAAGTGGATGCAGAAAGCTAGATACTGTTATTTTAAGTCTTCCTTTTGCATTTTCATTGCTTCCATTGCAGACTTCTTCCTCCTATTTCACAGTATTTTGTTACATAAGCTGAACTGCACTAGAACTTCTCTGCAGTTGTTAACTGTGGGCATGGTATATTCTGATTTATGTTTCTACATGAAATTTAAAAAAAATAATCTTATTACCACTTCAGTTCTTGTCATCTGTGCACTTGCTTTTAGAAGTCTGAGAGAAGCAAGTTTTATAGCCAATTGAATGTGTTATAGAACAAGCAGCTGTTCTGTAGCTGGTCAAGAAGTTAAGTAGACTTGATAACCATTTTGCAGGATGCAAGTAAGTGATCTCAGATCTGAAAAGAGTTGGGTTTTGTTGTTTGTTGCTGTTTGGTGTTTTTCCCAATAAATTATTTCACTTATGAAACAAGCTAAAATCTGTTCACCCTCAAAATTCTCAAAGTGGTTGGTAATAAAATGCTAAAAAATTCCTATGTCTTAAAGACAAATTCAATTCACACCAATGAGAAAAAAAATGAACAGCTTATGAAGTGATTCTCAATGAGTAAACAATTGATAAGTGAGCATTCAGTACAAATTAGCACCTCTTGCACAGTAATGGGGTTGAAAAGAAGAACTACATCAAGTGAGGACCACAGCTGAGTAGATGAGACAGGACTAAGCTACTCCGCTACGCAGTCTGAAATGTACTGTAGCTACGGGAAATATTTCAAGAGCATGATTATATTTTGTAAGACTAAATACTTCTGTATCTATCTATAAAACTGTCAGGACAAATTTGTGTCAAATATTAACAAATGCAGCAGTAAATTCAGATCATTACAGCAGTGCAAGCATGTAAGAGGCAAATCATGCAGTCAATATTACACTAGTCCAGCAAGCAATTAATGCAAATTACTGCATTTTCCATTTTCACCACACTTTCCCATGCACAATAAGTTCTCTAAGGATTTTGACTTACCTCTTGTGAGAAGCATCTCCAAAGTATGCATGGTAAAGAAACTTTTTTAAAAAAAACAATTGCTCAAGTAATAAAAGACACTATAAGCTTATGGACATCTAACCACTTATTCCATCTTATAAAGAGAAGATAATGTACAATAAAGGAATCACATGTCTAAGCCATAATGTGTTCCTCCAATTGAGTGATTATCTAACACAATTTTGCTTTAATACATTCATTGCTGTTAAGATTCAGAAGACTGTGTTATGACTAGGTAATTTTTGGTCTAAAGGCAACCATGCAATCTCTAATATGAGGTGGTATCCTATGAGAGTCAGTGACTCTTCAGTATTAGTTTCCTGTTGCTTTTTTTTTATTGTTCCACAATAAAGTGTTGAACCATTGTCAGGTTCATTAATCTGTTGGCTGTTACCTCATTTTTTCAGTTTTGGCACTGGTCTCACACCTCATAATAAATAAGCTCTCCTCTTCCCCTCAAAACAGAACCCCCCTAGAGAGCTGAAAGCTTTAGCTTCCTTGTCCTTGCTACTGATTTCAGGTAGTTTGCATGGTCAACATGTCTCCAAAATCAGATCCAGATCAGGGTCTAAACTACTGACTCAGATTTATTTCCAATTTTCACTGTTTAGAAAGCCTTATTTGCTGGCTCTGATACTAGTTAGATTTATGTAGGGCTTGAGTTGGGTGAAAGACATTGGAGTGTGGGTCTAAACTCAACAGGAGCTCATGCATCAAAAAAAGGGAGAACAACTGATAGCTTATCAGCTTCTCGGCCAAGTAGGGGTGCCCATCCCTTATTGAGCTCATGCAGACAGAGAAGCAGTTGTCCAGCACAGATGTAAGTTTAATTCTTATGGCTGTGCCGTAAGGGCTCATAACTTCTGTTAAACTCAGAACATAGCAGAAGCTGGTACAAGGCTTCATAGGTATGGTGTTACACTCAGTATCTTTTTTTTCAGCTCGCCATGAAGGCTTGTGATAAGAAGCTCCCAGCTCTTGCTGAATTAAGGACTGTGTAGGAGCTAAGAGATGCCTCTTTTCACAGATTCTTTAAGATCTGCCTCTGACAGAGACAGCATCTCTGCTTATCTCTGAATTTGGAAGGGCTGAGATCATGGAGCTACTCCCTATTTTAGAGGGTAAACCTTGATCCTGCCAGGATCAGTGGTTAGGAGGTCCCTTGTTCTCCTGGGTGCAGAACTGAGTAGCAGCTGGGTAGAACTCCCTCTCATTGCAAGCACCAGACTATTGTACAATATTTAAGTGTCGAAGATGCGGTATTAAAGGAATATGGTTATGTAATTTTTTCTTTCTGCCAATATTGAATATTTAAATTCGTAAAGATTTAAGTTTGTCGACTGCAGAATGGCTGAAGGTCCTTTTTTTTTTTTTTCCACAAGACTGAGTTCAAGAAAAACTAACAATGAAATATGTTTGATCTCTCTATGTCATGATTGCTTCCTGTTCCCTATTAATCTCATACAGCAGAACCACATTGCCTGCTTTACATTTAGGTTTTTGCTAGACCCCAAGGAACATTTGTGACAGGAGCAAACATCTGAGGAAAGGTTTTGCAGTTTGTGTTGCAACAGAGCTCAAAATATTGAAGCCAAATTTTTTTGAAGTCCCTATTGTAACTATGACTGGTGGCCTGAAAGCATTCAGAAGGTGAGTTCTGACTTGCCATATGTTTAACAATAAAGCCTTGAAGTTCTCACTAGGATTACTTTCCTCCCTAAACTCTGCACAGTAGCTGTTCCAACAGCTTTGCAATCAAAGGTACTTCATTTTATGTATCACAAACTCTACAACTGAAGTGAAGTGGAATGTCACAAGGTATAACAAAAAATACACAAGAGAATTAATAATCTAAAAAACTGCACGATTGCTACATGCTTGACCCAAAACTTCTTGTAGCTCCTTCTTTCCACTTTGGCTTGCTAAGGTCAAAGCTCCTTGAGAAGGATGAGGAGGGAGCAATACATGCTTTGGCTTGTTTACATATTTCTGGTATGTATGTGTAAAACACGAATCAAGCAAATACTAATGATCTTGGTCCGCCTGAGCTTGCTGGGCATAGTTCATCACACAACTCAGCCGTGTTCTGGATTGGAACTGTGGGGTTTAACTAAGAAAAAAAATATAGGTCTTCAACACTGTAGTGATTATAGGCCAGTCAGCTATTACCAGTTGACAATTTTCAGCAGAATAAACATTGAGATATATTTATTAGAGTAAAAATGACCGATGCATAAAAGAGCATCAATCATTTAGACGACAATTCATTTGTAGTTACAAATTAAAATTAAAATCTGTAAGCACTGGAGAAGACTTGGGAGAAATTTTGTCATATTTGACTTTATACAAGGGTGTTGGCAGCATTATTATTGGGTTGGAACTAGGTGATTCCAACCTAAACCATTCTATGATTAAAACTAGTTTGCAATCATAACTAATTTTCTTATTGGCAACTGACTGTTTCAAAACAGAAGGGAAAGTGAGCCTAGGAAGTGGATTCCTTGTAATTCTTGGTCTCATGTAAGCCTTCATCAGCAGAGTATTATGAGTATCTGCACATGATGATCTAGATGGTCACTTTAGCTGGGGAAATAATCCAGTTATTATCCATACTAATGCAAAAAGTTTACAATTTTTATGATGTGTAGTAGACCATTCAGACACTTGTATTGCTTTTTGGGTATCATTTTCCATTCCCTAATGGCATCCTAGAGAAAACAGCATTGTTCTGTTCTAGGAATATAATGGCAAGTGAATTCTACCTGTGCCATTCACCTGTAATTATCTTTCCACTGTAATTTAGCAGTAAACAAATTCTTCCCCTTTGTACAGTGGCTTTTAAAAAATATATTCTCTTTCCATTCTACCTGTAACTTTCTAAAATATAACTCTTATAACACAGCACTGAAAAGTGGCACGCACTAAACAACTGAAAAATGACACGTTATGAAAAAACCAGTAAGAACCTGGTAAAACAGATTTTCAGCTCTATCACAAATAGATCGCTTCAATGAACATACATGTTCCTCCGGATTTTTTTCTGTCTTTTCACTGAAAATTGTCACTCAAAAGCCTTTAGAATACTTATGATAAGGGATATGCTAAAACATAAATGTTATATTTAAACAATAATGCATTACTATATTGTGGCTAAAATAATTGGATTTAAATATATATTATTTAGCTTTCATGTCATACTGTGTGGTGACCTTTTATAGAATTTGCCAAAAAATCATTATTCAGATAGTTATTCTTTGCTAAATATTCAAAATCAATTTTCACTTTCCTAAATATTAACTATAACATACTAACTTAGGACAGCTTAATCACACTATGGTTTATATTACTTAGAACTACATTTTTTCAAACATGGGACATTGTATTTGCATGTATTTTCTTTAAGCTAGACCATTTTACCACCTACCTAGGGGTTCTTTACGCTTCTGACAGGTACTATGCAATTGCAGTATTTGAAATGGAACTCTGCAAATGAGCAAAAGTAGATACATGCATACAGCTCATTTGAAATATCGAATGCCAACAGGATTCTGCATATGGCATTAATTTTTGTACATTAAGAGTACTTAATCATTATTATTTTTAATATTAAAGTTTCATTACAGCTGAAGCTAGTCATAAGGGAATTTACTGAGTATTTTGGAAGTGGCTGCTACACAAAAGTAAAAATATATTGTATACAGGACCAAATCCTCAGCTGCATTCTCACCAAATTCTCCAGTCTCAACTCAGATTGGAACAGATAAATGTTCTGGGAGTAAGAAAGGAAAGCTTCAGGGTTTCCCCCAAAGGTGTTTCTAATGGTTCTTTGACAGCACAACGACTATTAAAGCACATTAGGGGCTGCAGCAATCAATCCCTCTCAAAAGAAAACAGTTATACTCTGAAGCCTGTGACACATTAGGCAGTGTTAACCATGGGCAAATTCCCACCAAGTCTACACTTGTCACACTCCCTTTGTCTGCCACAGCCCCTGTGTCCACCACAGGCTACAAATGTAAATGGTTTATTGATGAGACTGGTTTTCTACCATGTCAGGAGCATTATCCTGCATTAGTAAAGGTGCATTTGGAGTAATATGGGCGTTGAGGAACCTTTAAACAAAGGGAAACTAATATATTAAGAGCAAATATTATTGTCTACTGAAATATTTCATTGCAGTTTTTGCAATTTATGACATGAATGTTATTGATGTGGTGTCAATAGTAACAGTCTAGACCCTGTGACAGGGGAGACTTACATCACATCTGTTCCTATAGGTGGTTCCTATTTTTATGACTAAAGTAAAGAAATCTTAATTTGACTCCTCACTTTTAGCAATGACATATCGGCATGTGCAGATATGTACATGCAAAGGACTGCTTTTATAGTGAAAATTGGTTATCTAGTTAAAGTAAAATTCTGCTACAGGTAGTGTAGATACATTTCAACACTGGCACAGGGATATGTTGCAGTTAAATCAGAGATTATAGTGAACCACATCTTTCAGAGCAAAAAGGTGGAAAATTTGATTTGCCTGCACACAGCTTTTCCCATTCATAGTGAGGATTTTTAACCTTATTACCCACACAATGAAATAGTCTGATTAAAAAATTGGAAAACCATTACAAATGAAAACTTGCACTTAAGCTGTTTTGTACAAAGAAACTACCATCCTGGATATCCAAAAGACTTTTCAGAATATTGATAAGGTAAATGACTAGTAATAAACATACTAAGCAGTGACTGAGACTGAAAATAATGGCTAGCACTGGAAATAACGTACCACATATTCAGGATGTTGAAAAATTAAGTCATTTTCATTTAGATGCCACTCTGGAAATCACAGTCCTTATTTTAAAATTTTTTAGCTTGTAACACTTATGGACTTAACTCATGACTACAATACCCCGTGACAAGTAGGCAAAATGGAATCCAAAGCATAGTTATCTCAGCAAAATAGCTACTTACTCCATTTGCAACCATTTTGCTGTAGTTTAAAATAGAGCTTAAGATATGTGATAGTTCAGAATTAAGTCCCTTAAGTATGCTAAGCATTTCATCAATCAAAAGGGACAGCATGGGACTCGCTTTGAGAGACAAGGTCTACGGGGGGCTGATGGGGTCCATCTGTCAGAGAAGGGGAAGAGCATCTTTGGTCAGAGGCTTGCCAAGGTCGTGAAGAGGGGTTTAAACTAAAGGAGCCAGGGGGGGGGGACCGCATTCCATCTCACTCCTACCAGTTTGGTGCCAGTGCCAGCAATAAATGACCAGAGCCTGGAGAAGGATCTCACGTCAGCAGGAGAGCACCTGGAGTGCAGCACAAAGGAATTCCAGCCACTCCAGCTAGTAAGTTAGCTTTATCGGGGCCCAGTTCAAATGCCTCTGTGCAAATGCACATAGCATGGGAATAAACAAGAGGAGTTAGAGATATGTGCACACCTTCAAGGCTGTCATCTCATTGGCATCATGGAGATGTGGTGGGATGGCTCCTATGACTGCCGTGTTGGAATGGAAAAATACAGGCTTTTTAGGAAGGACAGACAGGGGAGACAAGGAGGGGGTGTTGACCTCTATGTCAATAAGAAGCTGGAGTGCATGGAGCTCCACCTGGGCATGGATGAGGAGCCCACCGAGAGCTTATGGGTCAGGATTAAAGGGAGGGCAGAGACAGGTGACATTACAGTGGGGGTCTGCTACAGGCCATCAGACCAGGAAGACTGAGCAGATGAGACCCTTTATAGACAGATAGGAGCAGCCTCACATTCACAAGCCCTGGTCCTCATGGGGGACTTCAACCACCCTGCTATCTATTGGAGGGCCAGCACAGCAGGGCATAAGCAATCCAGGTGTTCCTGCAATGCATTGATGATAACTTCCGTCTCCAAGTGATAGAGGAGCCAATGAGGAGAGGTGCTATGCTGGACCTTGTTCTCACCAACAAAGAGCAGCTGGTGGGGAATGTGATGCTCGAGGGTAGCCTGGGCTGCAGTTAACATGAAACAACAAGGTTACAGTTTTGGTGGATAAGAGAAGAGCAACTGACATCATCTAGCCTGGTCTTCTGTGAAGCATTTGACACTGTCCAGCATGACATCCTTGTCACTGAATTGGAGAGACGTGGATTTGACAGATGGATCACCCAGTGGAGAAGGAATTGGCTGGATGGCTGCACTCAAAGAGTTGAGGTCAATGGCTCGATGTACAAGTGGCAAGCAGTGACAAGTGGCGTTCCTTAGGGGTCGGTATTGGGACCGGTGCTGTTTAACATCTTTGTTGGTGACATGGACAGGGGGTTTGAGTGCACTCTCAGCAAGTTTGCCAACACCACCAGACTATGTGGTGTGGTCAACACTCTGGAGGGAAGGAATGCCATTCAGAGGGACCTGGACAGGCTTGAGAGGTGGGCCCATGTGAACCTCATGAAGCTCAACAAGGCGAAGTGCAAGGTCCTGCATGTGGGTCAGGGCAATCCCAAGCCGAAAGAGAGACTGGGCAGAGAATGGATTGAGAGCAGCCCTAAGGAGAAGGACTTGGGGATGTTGGTTGATGAGAAGCAGCTCAACATGACCTGGCATGTATCCTGGGCTGCATCAAAAGCAGCATGGCCAGCAGGTCAAGGGAGGTGATTCTGCCCCTCTACTGCACTCTGGTGAGACCCCACCTGGAGTACTGAGTCCAGCTCTGGGGCCCCCAACATAGGAAAGACATGGACCTGTTGGAGTGAGTCCAGAGGAGGGCCACAAAGATGATGAGATAGCTGGAGCACCTCTCCTATGAAGACAGGCTGAGAGAGTTGGGGTTGCTCAGCCTGGAGAAGAGAAGGCTCCAGGAAGACCTTCTAGAAGCCTTCTGGTACTTAAAGAGAGCCTCCAGGAAAGCTGGGGAGGGACTCTTTGTCAGGCAGTGGAGTGATAGGACGAGGGGTAATGGTTTTAAACTGAAAGAGGGTAGATTTAGATTAGGTATTAGGAAGAAATTCTGTACTGTGAGGGTGTTGAGACAACGGAACAGAGAGGTTGTAGATGCCCCATCCCTGGAGGTGTTGACGGCCAAGTTGGATAGGGTTTTGAGTAACTTGGTGTAGTGGAAGCTGTCCCTGCCCATGGCAGGGGATTGGAACTAGATGATTGCCTCAAGCCAGGACAAGGATCTTTAAGGTCTCTTTCAACCCAAACCATTCTATGATTCTATGAACCAATGCCATATTATTAATAATATAGAAGTATTTGTGTCTATATTGCCACTAATCTCTCTATTCTTTTTCAAAGAAGAGTTGTACCTGGGAATCATAGAATCATCTAGGTTGGAAGGAACCTTGAAGATCATCGAGTCCAACCATCAACCTAACGCTGCCAAATCCACCACTAAACCATGTCCCTAAGCACCACATCTACCTGTCTTTTAAATACCTCCAGGGATGGCGACTCCACCACTTCCCTGGGCAGCCTGTTCCAATGTTTGATAACCCATTCAGTGAAGAATTTTTTCCTAATATCTAAGCTAAACCACCCCTGGCGTAACTTGAGGCTATTTCCTCTTGCCCTATCACTTGTAACTTGAGAGAAGAGACAACCCCCACCTCGCTGCAACCTCCTTTCAGGTAATTGTGGAGAGCGATAATGTCTCCCCTCAGCCTCTTTTTCTCCAGACTTAACAAACCCAGTTCCCTCAACCGCTCCTCAGAAGACATGTTCTCCAGACCCCTCACCAGCTTTGTTGCCCTTCTCTGGGCATCCTCCAGCACTTCAGTGTCTCAGGAGTAACACAAAAGCACTGAACTCAACATTCACATTTAGAAGCTTAGTTCCCTGTCCCGATCACTCTGACAGCTGATCACAACAATTGAGTGAAACAATGTTCTGCATTGTGTAGTCCATGACCGTACTGCCTACTGTCTTCCTCTTTAACCACTTCAAGAAGCCACGCATTTCATTCTTGACTGATATGATACCTTCAACCATTTTTAGCACTACTTCAGTTTCCTTACTTTTCCAATCTGCTTTTAAAATGTTTGCAATTTGTTTGAGCTGTACTAGCTGATTTTAATATTAGAAAGCTATACACCTCTGGGTATTGAGGTAAAGACTGAATGTATTCTGTGAAGAAAAAGAAAAAAGAAAAAGAAGAGTCTTTTTTTGGTATCTCCTTGCCTCACATAGGCAAAAAAAAAAAAAAAAACCCAACCCAAAATTAAAAAGCTACAATTAAAGTCCTATAACAGATAAAAATCAGGTAAAACATTAAAACAAGTTCATTGTGCCTTGCCAATATATTCAAAGATGCACATATTAAGAAATATTATATTCTGTGGACTTACTGGATCCCTATCTGCACTTTACTTTAAAATGAGCAATGATGGGCTCGAGAGAAAAACCCCAAAGATCTCAATAAAATTAGTTCCTACTCAGCTGGGGGAGATGGAGGAAAATGCCTTATTTCAGCCAGGATTTACCAAGTGTTCTAGAAAGGTTTTGCTACCTGAATTTTTTTGATAAGACATAAGCATACAATATCATGGGAAATGAGGTTGTGGCCTCAAAACAAACACTATCCAATTTCATGGAAAAAAAAATTCCAAACAATAATAAAAGACAAGACATTTGGTACATATGAAAACTGAAGGTAGGGCAAAGATACCAGTACTGTAAATGTAACTTGGTGGTTTAGGCTGTTATTTTTCTATTTTTAAAAAAAAGTTGAATATAGGAAGTTCCATCTTAACACGAGGAGGAACTTTACTTTGAGGGTGGCAGAGCACTGGAACAGGCTGCCCAGAGAGGTTGTGGAGTCTCCCACTCTGGAGACATTCAAAACCTGCCTGGATGCCATCCTGTGCAATCTGCTGTAGGTGACCCTGCTCTGGCAGGGGGGTTGGACTAGATGATCTCCAGAGGCCCCTTCCAACCCTGACCCTTCTGTGATTCTACGAAGTTCTTTGTTCCTGCTTATATTACACTGACATTCCTTGTGTCTTTTAAATTCCAGTGGGTGGTTGTTGAACCAACATGACCAAGCAAACCTTGGTAAAAACTCTTTGTGTGACCTATGGCATAAAGCATTGCAATTGCTGGTTAAACTTTTAGGACAACACTAAAAATTCACTAAGAGTAAATATTGTCACAACAGCAGTGACAACCTTTAGTAAAACTACAGACTTTAAAAACCCACAAAAAGAAATCCTTCAAAGCTTTGTTGTCAATTTTCAGTAAGCATATTAAGAAAATATTGAGAGTTTTCCTAACATCTCAAGGCTTGTGAAAAAAATGAACCAGAATGTGAAAGTGGTAAGAAACCTGGCAACTATTGTCAAAGAAACCCGCACAACTAACTGATGCACAAAGCAGGGTTGAATTTCTGATATATGACAGACACAATCAAAAATTCTCCAAAATTACATTAGTATACGTACAAATGCATTTCATGCCATCACGTGCATGCCGATGTTCACAGCCAACACACTTCCACCCTGTGAATCCAGGCTTGCAAGTGCACTGTCCAGTGACAGGGTCACAGGGAACAGGCACGGCACCATATCGATCACACTCACATTCCTGGCAGGAGCCTCCTGGAGCTTGTGGGTTGCCCGTGTAGCCAGAAGAACATCTAGACATTGCAAATAGAAAACCAGGTTTGGCCAACTGAGACGCATATACATGAGACTACAATGAATACTTGGCAAGACAGTAAACAAAATGTATATGAACATTTATTCATGAAGCATTAATAAAAATTTTTGATGCTTTATCTCTCTGTATGCATTTTTAGAGTGAGAAATGTTGCAAACTGTCCAACAAACTGATAATAACTTTTAACCAGGACATGGAACAGTCTGGATGAAAGGAGTACGCAAAAGTGATTCCACACCCCTTCAGTTAAAATTCTATTATACCATGACAAAAAAGTTTCTACATGAAAAATGTTTGGTCTATAGACCTTCTTTTTTCCCACTAGCCACTTGTGTTTTGCTTTAGAAGTGGAATCTCATAGCAGACACTTGCTAATTTTCATCATCTTAATCCTACAGTATTGCTACAGATGTGACAACAGCTGCTCTTTAGGTTATTAATTTGCAATTTGGTCATTAATATATGTACAGGTGTCTTTCAAAGTCAGTGCCCATGAAGACACAATAGTCACTAGAACAAAGGGTATGAGTGACCTCAAGACACACTATAAGTGTCTAATTTTAGACACATTTCATATTTTTCACTTTAACTTCTGAGGCCCAGGGGAAAAAAAAAAAAAATTCCACAAATCAGAAAGTAAGACTAGGACAATATCTGATATAAACAATACTGATTACCAATTTACAGTGGGTATACATAAAAATTGCCTATTATGGCTAAGTTTTAACAACATATAAAGAGAAAATAACTTATCTGAAGGCATGTATTTAAACTTTAGTAAATACGTGTTTATAGTACCAAAGGACATTGCTCATACTTCATGTCTTGCTTGCCTTTCATTGTCCCTCTTTCTTCTTTTTCCATTCATCCTACCTTTCACAGTACTGGCCTTCATATCCAGGTGGGCATGCAGTACACCGGTAATCACTAGATCCTTCAGCAACACAAGAAGGGCTAAAACTAAAACAAAAGCAAATAAAAAACTTTTCCACTCCAGTGCATCATTTCACTCTAGTCAGCTGTGCAGAAGTCCCACAGTAAGCTCCACTCTTAATGTAAATGGCTTATCTGTTTATAAACACACGTGGGAGATCTCTCCTTTCTATTAAAAATTTTGTGAATGCCTAGCTGTAATACTGGCACAATTTAGGCAAATACTTGAAGGGCAGAATCATGGAGGGTCATATCAGAGTCAACAATACCTATGCTGTAGGCTTGTGTGATTGAATGGTGCTGTCACTCCCAGTGATCAAGAAAAGGAAGTAACGGGAAGAATGTGAAACAAAAGATTAGGAAAATGAGCTAACAAACATCCAGCCTTTCCAGTCTGATTTAATTTTAGTTTGAATAAAAGGAGATAAGCTGGGAAGAATTTACTCAAAGGCAAGACATAAAGAGGGAGAAAGGAACCAAAGTCATAGCCATGTGGAATCTTCCAAAAAGGCAGATGATCTTCTCAAGGACATACTGAAGAGAAAAGACTGGCCTATAGAGAAAAAAAAACCTGAAAGCTACCTTCTTCATGGTTGGGGAGAGGTTTTAATCATGGAAGGCACTAGATTATTTTTACTAAGCCATGACATAGATGAATAACTAGTGACTGCAGTGTGTGCCTATGGGAACTGTGCAAAGCAATATGTTGCTGGAATATTAGTGCATTAAGTGCCTGCACAGACAGTTAAACAAAAAAGGTATGTAGGGGAAAAGAAACACAACTAAATATTAAAATGGTGCAATATTGTAAAACTCTTTCAGCTCTTTATGGAAGAAGAGGGGAGCCCACAGCTCCTTCTTGGTAAAGTACAGTCAGCACCCTACTCTAACCTGCTTATAATGCATTACGTCAATAGTGTTTGAATGAGTATATAAAATTGCACCTTTGCAAAAAAGTGTAAACAAATTGATCTATTACTCACAAACTCATTATCCAACACATTTTCAACTCTATAAAAATAGATCCACCCCCCCAGGAAAAACTCATTCTCTCTGTTCTTTTTTTTTTTTTTTTTCAGCTCATCACGTTTGAAGCTCACTGCTGATTGTACAGGAGTGTGAAAACAGTATTTAAAACCTTAGTGGAGTTTTGTAAAATTTCATAAATAATTGCACTATACTAATTCACAAATATTATCATGTCAGTCATGACATAATAAGCTAATGAGATAGCTTAGGAAGATAGGAAGAAGGGAAAAAAAAAACCTCCCAGATATACTGGCTGAAATACTCTCTAAAACATCCTAAATGTCAGACAAAGCACAGAAAAATTATTTTAAGGAACACTTCCAACCTTTCAAGAGTATGATAATGAAACACAAACCTTTTCAGAATAGTGCTATGGTATGATTCCAAATATCATTAAGAGCTTCTCAGCAAAACAACAAACAAATCTCAAGTGCTAAAGTATCATCTGTTGGGAACACATGTGGAGACATCGTGGCAAGGCTCATTAGCATAAAGCAACCGATAAAATTTACGCTGCAATAACTGTATTGCTTTTAAATTATTCTATCTTTCACAAATTGCCTAAAACTCATGTAACATTAAATAAGGAATCAATAAATTCCACAGTGGAGCAAGAAAGGCACTGTAACACATTTATACCAACATAATATATGAGCATAAGACTTTTTACAGCTCCCTTGTGGCTATATTGTACTTGAGTTCTGCTCTAGCTTCATTTGTGGGAATACCTTTATAACACACATTCATTATCTGTTGAGTATTGCATTTTCTAGCATTTATTAATTTATTCATCACAAATTAGCAAGGGAGCAATTTCTGACTTTTAAAGGAAGATCAATTAGCAAAAGTAGATATGAAAGTTTTTAGTATGGCTTACATCATGCAGTGCTCCAGTAGCTATCTGAAAAAAGGACACAGTGAGCCCAAACCAAAGTTCTTGCTTGCTGGAAAGGTAATTCTTCATCATGAGTTTGCTTACTTACTTGTTACTAGCAACGGATAGCGGACAAGCACAAGGCTGACAGTCATCCGGAGAGCCTTGGACAATGCCATAAAATCCCAGGGCACATCTCTCACAGTGGTGACCGGCAGTATTGTGCTGACAATTCTGCAGAGGAAGGAGACAGAACGAAAACTGTATTTGATAATTACAGGAAAGCAGGCAACATTTTGTTCCCAGCCTCAGGGATTCAAACTTATTTCAATTCATAATTTCTCTCTCTCTGATATGATTCGCAGTGGGACTGCTTGCTTTAAGCATCTATCAAATGCCTGCTGGGTTATATATGGGTTTACAAGGAGAAAGAATGGAGGCCTGTAGCTAGCCAGATGTATACCACAGAATTTCTTATCCCATTCATCCTTCCTTCCCTCTTTTGTTCCAGCCATTGAAGCAGGAGAAATAATCAATTAAAATTCAATCCTACTGTATCAGGTCACATGTATTGTTACCTATAACAGCAGTGTTGTGTTTATGGCACGACACATGCTACATTGCTTATTTAGTTTGCAGATATTTAGTTTTCCTTTTTACACAAAGAGTAATTCAGCAGCAATAAAACACTGCATAATGTGAACTCTAGAAAAGCAGAATTGAAAAATGTAAAGGTAAATGGTTTGCTTTTTTGACCCCCCTTTAACTTTGACACTTAAGCTATTTAAGCAAAATTGGATTAAAATATTGTCCTCTGGTTTTTTAGATCAGTTACACAACTTAAGAATTTTACACTAAGATTAACCTAGTACAGAAGTTCAGAAATATAATACCTCACAAATGGACGTTTCAGGGTCACACATAGTACTGTGTCCATGACACTGACATACAACACAGGCACCTAAGGGCTGAGCAGGTGTCCTTCCTGCAGGTGAAGATGGAAGCCTGTAAAATCCTGGAGAGCATGACTGCAACAGAATAGATGCAGAAGAAAACAGATCATTACAGAGTGGACTAGGAGTGGGGAGCATTGCAAGCTCATCTTTCCAATCACCAGTTTTTACAAGTTGTGAAAAGAACCTGACAGGCTTCCAGCTGTGTTACAAACAATATACAGTACTTTACAGAAAACAAGAGCCAGCCCTAATTGGAAACATTGCTGAAAAATCCCTGGAGCACTCCGCTGGCACCGGGCTTTTCATATTACAGCTTGTGAGACCTTTCATTCAGATGCAGAACATCTCACTGTTCTCCCTGTGCATCAAGCATCATTCCTTTCATTTCTTAAGAGTAAGGTTTGTTTTCGAAATAAATTTTTTGCACGGACTGTGGAGAGCAAGCATTATGATTCTGTTTTCTTCGCCCTTGGTGAATTTTTCAGGTTTGACAAGCTAATATCTGCCTACATACTGCCTGATGGATAACAAGCAAAAACCGAATGTTAATAATCAAAAAACTGTCTGCACGGCTGCATTATTTATAGCTATATAATTTAAAGACCATAAAAGTAAAGAATTCAAAATATTAAAGGTTTTACATGTCTTGGGACTATTAGCCCCAAATCAAATTTATTTATCACTAAGTCTCCTCTACCCCAGCTTGGCAATAAAATTCTGAGAGCAACCCAAAAATTACTAGCAAAGCTGACACATGCAAAATCAAGCACTTGATCTTTATTCCACACTTATTATGCAAATGCATGAAAGTGTCTACATAGCTCCCAGAAAGCACACAGCTATGGCAGCATAAAAATACAAACAGGACCATTTTGATAGTTCAGACCATTAGGGGTAAGTGCATATAGAGAAGTCACTCGTCCCATGTATAAATCCCACCACCTAGTGGTGCTGTCTGATGAGGTCATTTCCTACGGTTGACCACAATTTCTGCTTTTTGGAAAGAATGTGAACAGTACGCTTTTCACACAGCAATAAAATGGATGCAAAATAAAACAAAAGAGAATCTGGCATAAGTAACTTTTCGTGATCAAAAGGAAGATTCTTCAGTCAAGCACTGACTGACGTGCTAGATTCTATTCATACGACACCACTCTGACAGTTTTATAATCATTGCCAAAACCTCCAGGAGTCTAAGTTATGGAAAAAGCATAAACACAATTATTTTCTTTAGAATCACAAAGAAAGTAATCTAACTCACTTCTGCTCTTCCCCTTTTATTTTGACTTAGACTGCGTTAAGATCCCTGAAGCATAGAAACAGTCTATCTGCTTTTTCATGGTTTGTGAAGAATTCCAATTTAGATAAATAATCTCAAATGAAAGTAATTTTTTTTCTTACTACAAGTTCATAATTTTTTCCTCCCTCTCCATCCCCAGAAGAGTCCTTGTCCAAGCACAAAATGGTACCAAGCACAGCTTTACAAGTTCTGAGTAACTTTAGGATCAGAGTATAAATATATGGTACATCCTCAAAAAAAATCTAATCTCTAACTGTTTTTTTCTGATATGCTATTGACACTCTTCTCATCTATTTTGATCTAAGCATTTCTGAGATGAAATGGGACATACAACAAAAGATGAAGCAGACTACATTTTTCATTACTAGTTTGGAAGTTTTTCAGAAGTAACCGTTAGGGAAACTCTTACTGCTGTTTTTTCAGCCTGCTACTGGATTAAAAAAAAAAAAAAAAAGGATATAAATGTCACTTCCAGTAAAAACTGCTGTGCATATAGTTCTCACAATGCAATTACAGGGTAAATCATGAAATAGATACACATACCCTGTTAGCACTTGCTTAAAAATGCCTGGGTATCTGATGCTTTTTCCTCTTGCCGAAATTAAATAAACCTTCACAGAACACACTATAACCTTCACTGAGCACACTAAAAATAAACTAAGTTACAAGCATGTGAAGATTGCACAATTAAGCACAAAGTATGGAGGTTGCAACTGAGACATTTATTCCAGCCCTTGGTAGGTGTGAATTAAAATAAAGTTCTAATTACATTATCATATTTTTTCCTTCAAAAAATCAATTTGTTGCAGTAATTTAAAAAAAAAAATAATCTGTACTTCTGAGCAAATGCTGGGACCTGTTAATTTCTCATACATGTATTTACAGCCATTCAGGCGTATGCTGTTATCAGAACAGTGTGCAAAGAAAATGACTTCATTCACTTCTTTGCACGCATTTCCTATGGACTCCCTGTTCCTGTTGCATCATTTGCTGTGTAACACAATCACATATAACATCTGAAGGGAGCAGAGTTCTTGCAGATAACAAAGCATCTTTCCCTTCATTTACTCACTCAAAATTTCCTCCTACTGCTAGCTTGTGGGAACCCTTTACAGGATTCCACATAATCAGGATGTCTCAGGGATTTGCAGAAAGCTCGAGGTGTTCCTCCCTGTTACCTCCACCTAGCAATTGCAACAAAGGCATTTAGAATTGCTGCTCCTTCTTAATAATAATAACATGCTGGTTTGCACATAGAAAGACTGCCATTCTATTTGAAAGGACACTGTAGAGAGGTTGGTGCTGGTCTCTTCTCACAGATAATTAATGACAGAACGAGAGGGAATGGCTTCAAGCTCCAACAGGGTAGATTAGGAAAGAATTTTTCACAGAAAGAGTGGTCGGGCATTGGAATAGGCTGCCCAGGGAGGTGGTTGAGTCACCATCCCTGGATGTGTTTGAGAGCCGTTTAGATGTGGTGTTGGGGGATATGGTGTAGGGGAGAACTTTGTAGAGTAGGGTAGATGGTTGGACTCGATGATCCCAAGGATCTCTTCCAACCTAGACAATTCTATGATTCTATGATTCTTATCATCAAGAGCACATACAGTCAAAAATATTAACTTCTGTTCTGCAGTCAAACTGTTCCATCTTAAGCACTTTCTCTGGTACCTATCATAAGATACATTTTACAAAAGCATACAAGACAGCTGATTTTGGGCATTTTGAAACTTGCAATCTTCAGCACAAAAATATTTAGATAAGCAAAAAAATAAATATAGTACAGGTATAAGGAGCACCGAGCCCACTCAGTTGACCAATACTTTTCTCCCAGTGTTCAATGAGTTAGAAATTTACCAAACTTCAACGGTTCAGGACAAAAGATTCCATTACTGCAGATCTATTTTGTTATATTTTATTTTAAGACACAGTGATTCAACTGCTTCTAAGAATAAAGCAAAATACACTATTTGGACCGTGTTCCAAAATTGCTGCTCCTCTTCACAAGCAGGTCCCTCGCTTATATAAGGAGTACTGAAATTTGACAGGAAGCAAGGTTTTGTGCAAGATCTTCTTACAGGAGTCATACACCAGCACTGGAAGAAGAATAATTGTGGGGGAGTAAAATGGAAAGATATTTGCCAGAACTCGGCAGACCTTTTCAATGCATTTTCATAGATCCACTTGGATAAATTATAAGTATTCAGAAAACCGACAGTTTGAACATGTGCAGTATGACATTTCATAAAGCTTTTAAAAACATCTCCCATGAAGGTTGCTTCATGAAGCATAGACATGCTTCAGAATGGTTCTCATCTCCATTTTTAATGCATTTGCAGTGCTTTTTTGAGCAGTCAAGCATGCAAAATGAAAACAAAATGGACAACCTCCATCCTATTAGTGTTGGTCCGCACAGGCATGCTATTGGAACCATTTCAAGAGGAAAGATCAATGTGAGGAACCTACAGGTTCTCAACTATGAATTGCCTTTTTGAGCAACTGCTCAGAAGACCCTATTTCAAGTTTTGTTTTTGAAATGACTTATCTTTTTAAATTTTGCTGTTATTTGAGTTATTCATTATAATAAAACATTTAAGAAATCAAAATTGAAATGCTGCTTAG
This sequence comes from Charadrius vociferus, assembly GCF_000708025.1. Taxonomy (NCBI): domain Eukaryota; kingdom Metazoa; phylum Chordata; class Aves; order Charadriiformes; family Charadriidae; genus Charadrius; species Charadrius vociferus. The sequence goes on along the minus strand of NW_009647401.1, from coordinate 2,440,832 downwards.
CTTTTTTTTAAAACAAGATATTTCAATCAGTCATACAGCTATTAGGACTTTATATGGGAATTTAAATGTCAAACAAGGCAAACTTAAAAATCTGGAAAGCCTTTACAGAATAGAATTTTAAAATTCTGCATGGCTCTGTTTAGAGTGCTCGGTGCTACAATTTTAGTAATGTTCTTTTAACTTTGTTGTTTTCAAATTTGTTTTTATACTTTATTTGGTGAATTTCAGTCAGCTGACAGATCTTTAGTTTTTCAGGAATTAGCAGTATGTAACCTTTAATTATTCACTATTACAAATGTTAATTTGTAGTTCACTTAGAACTATCAATAATTTATAGAATCAATTGTGGTGTGGTGTTTTTTTTTAATTTGACATAGAGGTTTTCTGTGTTTTTCTCCACAGATTCTGTGAATTGTGGTCATGATAAAATGAGGCATACAGATCAGCCTTTTGGAAGATAAGATATTGTAACCGTTTTGTGTATTATGGCCTTACCATAACATGACAACATTGTTGTACACAGTACCTTGCAATAGTATTATACCCTTATCTGTCCAAACTGGCTTGATCAATCAGCATCAGTCATGCAATTCAGCCTCAGAGATGCTGACCTGGGAAAACTCACTTTCCTGTATTCTAAGTATTTGAGTTATACCCATGGTTTCAGTGGCATATTTGCCTAAAGCGAAAAGAAGTGCTTAAATTTCTTATGAGAGAGACACCTGAGAGAGAAAAAGTGTAATTAATTAAATTAAGGGAGAGTTGTTGCCATTTAAATGAATTCACAGTCTAATTGCTTAGCACACCTTACTAATGAACGGACTGCAGAAGGTGTAAAGACTTTTACTGGAAGTCAGGTTAGTACTGTACCTCACAGGACAAACCGGAATAACCCAATGGGCAGTCGCATTTCTCAATCAAGTGAGCCTGAGGAGTCATCCCAGACACAGCGCCACCTTCAGCAACTTCCATTGAGATCTCAGAAATCCTGAAAGAAAGGAGGAAACATCTCTAATGAGATTAGTCAAGCACTAATTCAAACCCAGTTAGTTCACAGTCAGCTGACATGGGAGAAAATGGTCTTATTTGGCTGTTTGTAGGCTTCCTGATCTACAGCAGACAAACAGCACTATTTTTGCCTCTCCTAAGGCAACAACAAAGCTACTACCGCCACCAGTCTCATTTTCCATTTCTAGGCAATAGTATAACTTTTCTCTCCTGCTTGATGCTATCTTTTTTTTTTTTTTAATCTCTTTTCAGCCAAACTATTAACAAAAGCTCATATCTGATCTTTCTTTTGGAGGTACTCATTAAGAAGTTGAAGTCACATACTAAATGCAGTTCCAATTCATGATTCTCATAGGTACGGCAATAAAATTGCTCACTAAATGAGCTTTTAATGAGGCAACATTAAAAAAAAAAAAAGTAAAATCTATCCTCAGCAACTAAAGCAACCTAACAAGCTCTAGACAGACTTCAAAGACATTGGACATTTGCCATTTTAGCAGGAATTTTCAGATCTGTAGCAAGATATCCTTTTTTTCCCTCCCTTAATATTGTTTAGACACATAAACAAATAATTTAAAGCAAACAAGAAACCCTAGTAGAGAAGCATCTGCTAGTATCAGAAAGGGATACATTTCACTGTAAAGCTTCCGATATTTTAACTTTGCAAACATTTGTTTGCTTGCATTAATAATAATATCCTTGCCTCTCAACTACTCCCAGTCTTTCCAACATGCATGCTGACCTGCCAAATAGCGTCGAGTACATCACGGACAAAGACAACAAACATAAAATCTAGTGATATACACTTAATCCTAATGTACCACAATGCTGTTCTTTTAGCTCACGTCTTTATTTGGGGGGTTTGTTAGTTTCTTTAAATGAATGCCGTGATCTGGAAGCTGCTACTGTCTTTGAGAAACAAAAAGGGTCGAAGAGTGTAAATTTTAAAGCTTCAGATATATTGCCAACCTCCTCCTCATTCTTAGAGTCCATTCATCTACTCCCAAACCTTGATTACGGAGTGACTGAGTGACACTCTTCTGCACATTGGCATACAGGCACCAATGTCAGGACGACTGTAAGAAAAGCGAACGCTCACTGCTGAAGTAGATGAGAGTTTTGTGATTGAGCTTAGGTGACCAGACCCATACCTCTAGATACCTTGTGTCAATGCAAAATCCCCAAATCATCTAGTCACTTAAACCCTGTGCTCCCTTCTTACTACCTGAAGAAAGGGGTTCAGTGGAGCAGGGAAATTGAACAAAAAAAAAACAAACCAAAAACCCAAGCAAACAAAGCCAGATCAAAACATAAGACTGAAAATGAAGAGGGCAAACCCATTCAGATCTGATACATCAATGTAAGCTTACGTTGAAATCTCTGTACATTCAATGGAAAAACAAAATGAAATCTGCCTCCCCGTCATCTTCAAGGCTGAGGCAAAGGTCTGTGTGCTGCAAAGTATTTACTGTCAGAAACCTGTATTTACATAATAATATACTGTGGGACCACAAAGCTACCTGTTGTTTGTGTGAAAATGCTACTTAAGGAAGGTCAGGCTTGGTTGATTCTCGGAACATGTCTAATAGGCAGCAGTCCAACAACTGCTACCCGATCAGTGTCAGGGATATTGAAATAATTCACAGTGAAATTGAAAGCATACTTCCAATTCAAACTAATTTATTATCACAGTCCAGTTGCCTGAAAAGCAAAACAAAATCTAATAAAAGAAATGTTTCAATTTAGAGCAGTGAATGTGAAAATGAGGGCAACAAAATGAAAAATATAGGAGAAAAATGTTTGGCTTTGGATTCTGAGCAGAAATCTCTAAATCACTGGTAATGCTGCAGCTTTGAAGCAGAAACAACATTAGCATTGCTGCTAAACTATATAGCTAATACAGCACTAACGCTAGAACGAGGCTATTTTTATGCTTCCAACTGCTGCTGCTGCTTTGACTTTATTTTAAAATGCTTTTCCTGTAGTTTATCACTTATCTGCAGCTTTTAAATTCTGCGATTGAAATCAAGGCACTATTAAAAACCTTAAAAAAATTTAAAAGACTTCATATACAATGCTTTCCTCCTCCCATCCACAGTTTCTTTTGCTTTATACTTTTCTACTATGCATAGTCAGGTAGAAAAAGAAGCTTTATTAGTTTAGAACAGGGACCTTATTTAGAAAGTACAACGCACTCTATTTAAACAAATGGTTTATTATAAGCCACTTAATTCAAACATATGTTTAAAGTTGAGCATAAATGTTGTCCTTTAGAGCGCCTGAGAGTATTTTTAATAAAAGCCTTCAATTCTTATGCAAGCTAATATTCCACTAACCTTTAAAAACATTTTGGGGGATTTATTTTGTGGTCTTAAGCAAAAATTCCTTTGAAATAATTCAAGGTGCTAACTTGAAAAAAACAGTAATGTATTCCTGCTCTTTGTTTTCTACTTAAAGTCTCAGATGCCATATGACGAATGTTAACTATGTAACTAGACAGATCATAAAAATCTATTGTAACATAACCACTTCCAAAATCAAATACAGCATGATACACAAGGTTATGACTCCAGATGGAGAGTTACCAGAAAGAACAGATGAACTCTTTGCTAAGTCCTGCTGTTATATAAAACGTCACATTCTGAAATGCGATGTTGTAAAAATACATTTTGGTTCTCTAAGTGCCACCTTGCAAACCTGCCCTGAAACTGAAAAGTCCTCCTCCATTCTGTTATATGCCTCGTTACTAGGTAGCCTTGATAAAACGGTGGTGTATTACAACGCCCGTCTAGTTCAGTCACGATGGTCATATGCACCTCAGAACAAAATAATGAAAATGGAGGTTCATTTTTGTAATTTATGCTGCTTTAGCTGAGATAGTACTCAGTTTTTGCTTGCACAACTGAAGTAGGATCTGTAGTGCATAAAGGGAAGGGAGAAAGACACAAAACATGGCTATGCTTCTTAAATTTTCCATGTCACACTGGAGTTACTTCCCTATCTCTTTCCACAGGAATTCCCTGTGCTTGTAATACAATATCCTAAATTGACTACGCCAAAAATAAATGAAACCAATGTAAAACATTTATGGCATCTGTTGTTAATATTTAGCAATATTTAGCCAGTGCAAGTTGGATGAATACCTTCTGTAAATGATATACTTTAAATAGAGACAACAGGAGCAACGACTATGTTTTCTGTCATGCAATGCTGAAATGTTGCATTGTATCTGCCCCTACTATTCACCATCATAGACTCCAAAGGTCATGTTCTTATAGACCTATTTGTGACCTAGAAATCTAGAAATAATTTTAGCCCATCACTTTTATGACAGAATCATACAAAGGTCCTCTGGAGACCTTTGGAGTTTATCTCCAGTTATTCCTGTGTCATTGCTAACAAATTTTGCTTGCAAGGGATACTATGAATCAAAAACTTTTAGGAATAGTTTACATAATCTATTCCAGAACTTCTTTACTCCCAGGAATTTTTCTCTCACATCTAAGGTGAATCTTCCCTACTGAAGTTTAAGCTCATTTCTTTTTTTGACTTACCCACTATGGCAACAGAGAACTGATTCTTTTCTTTGTCTTTATGACAACATTTTATGGATCTTAAGGCAATTCCTACTTTCTAAATAAATCTGATTCTTTACATCTTCTCTCACAGGTCATCTTTTCTGACCTGTGATGACATTCACTATTATCCTCTGAACACTTAATAATTTTTTATTGGATTCCAGGAATCAAAACTTGATGCTTAGGCTTAGCTAGTGTTGGGTAGCAGTAAAAGATTCATTTTTGCACTTTGCAGGCCATACCTGTTTACACATGCAGCTAGAATATTGGCATTTCTCAACAAGGGTATCATTATTGAATCACGTTCACTTGGTGGTATGTTGTAAACAACAGATCCCTCTTTGAAGAGTAGGTAACTAAGCACTTATTCCTTGTTTGTTCAATTGACTACTCCTTTCAAAGTGTAAAATCTTATAGTTGACCTTTAGATTGCAACAGATTTTTGTATTATTCCTCTCATCTTGCTGTCTGATGTTCACTTCAAATTTAGTAAGCATTACCTTTATTTCATTATATTCACTAATGAATAAACTGAATAGAAAATGTTGAATATATCTGCCCCTAATATATTGGATTAAGTAGCATTTTATTAAAGGAGTACTCTTTCACCTTTGACTTTTCACCTCATTTCCCACTTGCAAGAGAAAATTCTTTCATATGCTAACATTTATATTTAATTACAGCATCGTGTTTTGATAAAGTAGATATTCATTCAAAAAATACTTTGGGTTTGTTTCAGGATGCATGTGCTTACATGTTTTTTCTATTTTAGGATCCTGAAAATAAGGACTTCATTTGCCTATTGTGATTTAAATTTTCTATAGAAGAAAATTTCCCTCTCCTGCATCTCCTGCTATGCTGAATGCTAACTCCTTCTGTTCTTCTCAGCAACTGTTTATAGCTTATGTTATGAATAAAAATTCTGCTGGGAAGCTCTATCAGGTTATCTGTGACTACTTCTGCACTATTTCAGACCACTACATGAAATAGTTACCTGCTTTGCCTCATGATATTGCCATGAGTAGCCTTAATGAGAATGTAATGTACATCATACAACACATTCAGGAAGTCTTCCCGGGTTACAGATCTACTTGGTCTTGAGTCATCTCCATAAGGCTTCCATGTGAAATCTGCCTGGGACACTGTCCTGTTGACACCTGGGTCATCATGATAATATTCCCAGGGCACAGTGTTTCTGAGTCTTTGGTCATCACCATAATATTCCCATTCATGCTAAAAGACAGTAATACAAAACCAGATTATTAACAGCATTTAAAAGAACCAGGTTCTTAAGTTTTGGGAAAAAAAAGTGGATGGAATTGTTACCTCTGTCATCTCTATCTCGTGCCTTGTCAGCTGCCCAATCAAAGGGGCAGCCATATGCCGGACAATAACTCTTGTATGGGTGGGAGGCCCACCTCTTATGATGACTTGTGGGTAGTAAGTAGTAAAACCTGTCTCTTCTCGTGCTTCAAAGTAGATTGCATATTTCAGTTTTCCTCCATAAGCGGTCAGCTAACAAAGCAAAACACAAAGCACAAAAAAAGAAATAGATTCCTGGGCATACGTAGGAGCTAGATACACTCTGCACCTGTGTGCAGTCTGATGAATGTGCGTGAGGTAGAAAATAGCAATACATGCTTGTAGAACTACCTGGAGACAAAGGCTGTGCTCAAAAATACCCATCAGAAATTTGTTGTTGTATTACACTAAAACCAAAATGTTATGTATTTCTTTATATGTGCCTCGGTGCTCCCCAAAGTTTGTGTTTAGAGAAAGAAACATCTAAAATTTCCCAAGCCAAACCAAGAAATATCAAAAGTGCAAAATAAATCATCACAGAGGCACATAACAATATCCAAAAGGGAGGTTATTTCAGCCATTTTCTCCTGTATAACTTACAAGGGTGCTTTTTTTTTTTTTAATGGAGAGAAACAAAAAGTTACAATAGTTATATTAAATGAATGCAGCTGAATTTTTCACATAACATTTTTGTGAGAGAATCTATCTTGTGGGAGAATATTACGTTACATATGTAAATACATATTTTTAAATAGTGTTTATGTTACAGACATGAATTTCCATGATAACGGAGCAAGTAATTTTTAATAATGGAATGGAATTTATTTTCTTTTGAAGTACTTTCCACCATATGATGACATGCTTATTGAAAGGGAAAAAAAGGCATTGTGAAATACAAATATAAGATAAAAAAAATAATATATAAATCCATGCCAGTATTCAGTGGGATTTTGTTTACCTTTCGTCCCTCAAACTGTTCTGGAAGTCTCCAGTAAAAAGGTTCTGACCGAAGATCCTGCATCACCTGTTCTATATTTGCTACTATTTCAGGAGGCTGGAATGCAATCCCTGAAAGAGTGCTGCGCTGAAGCTTTTCATCCACCAGTGGTAGAATCATTTGCTCTGGCTTCAAGGTCACCTACACATATTCAAAAACATCACGAATGTCAAGTCTATTTTCCCCATGAAGTGTTCATCTTTAAATTTTAACTCTTAAAAAAAATATTTCTAGGTAATTTCATTTCATGTCATGAGCAATTTGTCACAAAACGGTCTTACTACTGCTTCAGGTATAAACAGTGATAATAATGACTTCCCCCTCAAGATTTTTGCACCTTGTCGTCATGTTAATAAAGAACATACTAACACTGGTTAAAATAGTTTCATCAGCCAAGTGATCTCCATAATTTTATTCAAGAGATTTTCATAGTGCTATTTCAGTCTGGGACCTCTTCTGTTCCAATTGTGAGAAACGTACCTTACAAAGAAGCACATTTCTCACTGACACTTACTATACATCACTGGGGCTGTGGAACACAGTGCCTGATCCCTTGGTACTTTTAGGCAATAGCCAAGCAAAGTGTCCTCCGGACAATATGCAGAAAGTGAGGGCTCAGGGTTTCTGTAATGCTAAATTCAGATTTAATGAAAAATGTAAGGATGCCACTTAGATACTTGTAGTTTTCTTAGACTTGTTGAAAGAGTCTCAATAGCATTATACATAAATCGTTATTTTGATCAAAAACTGTAATTAGAGGGTTTGTAATTCTGTGCAGATGAAAGTATCACAGGAAGTGCATGAACAAATGCAAAGGGCTGGTATCAAAATTGCTTTCTCCTGAAGAGTGAGGAAAACAAAGAAAACAAATGCAGAGTTATATCTCCAAAAGTCATCCAATCAACACGCTGTTCACAAGTTAGGGATCAGGTAATGAGGAATCAACCAAGCCCTGTACTGTACTGTGAGCACGTATGGTATTTCCATTTACAGCAGCATCTACGGACTGACCAGACATGGAAGCATTCCTAACATTGCCAGCCCTAGGTGAGATTTCCTGAGTTCCTGTCATAACCGTATTTTACTGTTTACTACTTCAGACACCGAGAAAGTGGTCAACATATTTGAATTTCAGATCTGCCTTATTGTCATATAAGACAGGATTTGCTTGTTTAAACATGTCTAATGCCATTTGAAGCACCTGAGAGTATCTGAAATAGTCACTAGCAGCTGGCAGAACCCAGTCTCACTCAGTTTACAACTCTGAATCAATTCTGAAATAGATCAGAGTACCAAAAACTAGATGAGACATGGACATACACTCGTTTAGATATGACCATAAATAGGAAAGAAAATTAATCAGGAGACACAAAATAATCAGGAGGTTTAAACTTTGTTTCTGGTTTGTGCTGCCACAAAGGTCAAAGCACAATTTTCCAGAATTGTTGCTGACACGGAACTTGATTAAATTTTTGAACTTGTCAGCCTTTTACAGCCTTTCATCTCCAGCCTACGAGCATATGATGGGCAAAAGGGAAATAATGAGAAAAACTGCTATTGGACTGGACAAGGAAGGGGAGAATGGGTGCTATTCATATTTCTTTAACCAAGAGTTATGAACTCTTTAGTAAGAGATCACACCTTGATTACAGCCTAAAGTACCCTTATCCAATTGATGCTTGTGCGTGACAAGTAAGGGGCTTTGGCTGATTTGCATTAGGCAGATATTCCCTCTGTGGCTGACAGGCTTTCTAGCAGAGATATGACTGACGATACATGGGGACTGAACTAGTCATTTTCCATTAGAAATAGCTCCTCCAGAATGTAACTCAGGAGCTAGCGCAGCAGCAATGGACAGCAGTGGTCTCAATGTGTGTTTTGCGCTCGTGTAGATAAATGGAGACGTCCAGTCTGCCTCATTTGTCAGTCCAGCATAGGTCTTGAGGCCCTCTTCCACAAAAAGGCAGAGAGCGTTTTGTTTGCTCTGGTAGATTATACCCTCCCATTCTTGGATTTAAATAGAGCTTTAATAAGCTTTTTTTTTTTTTTTTAAATGAAAAAAAAACAACAAACCCAACCAAAAACCCCAAAACCAAAACAGAAACCAAAAACAAAACAATGAAAATAAACAGATTAATTGAACTACGGGAAATGTATACTGGACAACAAGTATCTGTGATGCTTGAATACATCTCGGTAAACCATGTTTCACATACCAAAGATTATGTTACAATGCACTCGACTGCATAATTTCCCCACACAACTAGCTTCCCCTTCCCTGGGTTTTAATAACTTTACTTTGGCTTGATGTTAGCTATCCTATCACTGGTTTTCTTATCTTTCTTATTTACTTTTAATGCCTTGACCCTTATTGTTTAATGGAACATACCGCTGTCTCCACTTCTCAAAGTATAAAGAGGAAAATGATTGCTAAAATGTTTGGCCATTTTCTAGCTACCTCTCAGTGCCTGACTAAAAGATGCCAGCAGGAAACAACATTATTGCATTACATGGCTCAGCAGTTTCCTACTCACCCACATGCGAATCAGCCCCCTTGCCTCACTGCACTGTGTAGTCAGGCCAAAGCAATAGCAACTGCTGCAGCCAAGTGGGTTTCTGGCAGAGAGACCAAATGTACCAGACTTGCACCTGTCACAGTGGACACCTTCCACATTGACCTGGAAGAGATAGAATATTTAAAACAAAAACAAACAAACAAACAAACAAACAAAAAAACCCAAAAAAACAAACCAACCCAAAAAAAAGCAAGCTTTATTTCCAGGTAGTAATAAGAAAAAGAAAATCATACAGTAATGATAATAACAGGGTGCAGAAAGAAATAACAGTAAATGTAAGGAAATATTCAAGGAACTTTCCAGCTTATCATGTGCGTATGCAAACATACACAATTAATGTAATTGAGGCATTTGCATTTGTATCCACTGAGTAGCTCTAAGCAATGGATGCTGGCTTCATACCGACAGTTGTAAGCACAGAAAAATCAAATGGCACTTTGGGCATGACGTGCTCAATAACTGATTGATAAGGTAAGAAAAAATATATCCTTCTGAAATTGCCAGGGTTAATAAAGCCTTTTGTTTAATAGGAATTAGCTTTGACAAGTTAGAATGTTTTAAGGTACCATACTAAATGTTCCTGGTGACATATTTTAATGGAAATATTGTAGAGAAAAGCTTTCCCCTCTTCGTGATTGTTTTCCACATCATTGAACAGTATTAACAAGGCTGAAATGTTTCACTGTTGTAATGTCAATGCTTTTATTTTCATTTTTCAATTAGTCCAAATAAAAAGCTATACCAGATAGGGCTGGATACACAATAATTTATGCATAGCCTTTTAAAGCCATTTTCATACTGAGACCAAGGTATTTAAAAAAAAAAAAAAAAATCATCAACATGAAAGCACTGGTTGGCTTTTTCACACCCCATGTTTTTTTCTCTTGAGAATAATGTGAAGAAGCCAATCTAAAAAACAAATTCAACTTTCCAAAGCTTATACAGGAAACTAACAATATCCCTGAGGATTTACCGTTTTTAACCTTCATTTCTACATGTAACCCTATCAGCAAATGTGCCTATGCTGTATTTAGCTTATATTTTGCTGCTTTTTGTGAGGGCTGACAAAGGGACTCCTGAGCCTTTGAAAACTGATTTCTGCAGCTATAACAGCAAGTTTAAATAGGAACGATTATCGTTTTATAAAAATCTCGCTTCTTCAATTTATAACTTTTTCCAAAAAGTTACACAAAAGGTTAACCAACCCTAGATTTAAATATAACTTTAGATTTAAATTCTGGGGAAAAAAAAAATCTGCTGACTTAACACAGTACTATTTTTCCATTTTCTGTCATAAATTGTGAATTTTACTTGCTTTGCATTTTGTTTCATGTCAATTGCAGCTTGTTATCATTAATCACCAGCTAAATATACACTGTTAATTTGCAGGAACAGAAATATAGTAGTAACTATATTAGCCTTAAAAGAACCAACAAAGAAACATTTCTATTTAAAAATGCCATAACCCCCCATTCTTTCTACTTAGTTCTTACAAGAGCTACAAGAAAGACATTGACACACTAGAGCTAGTCAAGAAAAGGGGCACCAAGATGGTTGGAGGGGTTGGAGCACATCACGTATCCGGAGAGGCTGAAAGAACTGAGATACGTCTACTTTTCCATTTTGAAGAATAACACAGGACAAATAACACTGATCATTAGGCTGAGTTTTACTCAGATGGCCCATGTGACCAATTCACTCACTTTAGTTTTTTTATGGTCTCACCATCAAATGAATCAGTATTTGTGAAATAGCACATGATGTTTTCAGTCATATATATATAAATACCAGAAAAATGGGAGGGTAGTCAAGCAGTTTGCAGTAAGAGGCTGTGAAATCCCCATCCTTGGACGTACTGCCTCAGCAATGTCTTTCAAACAAGGTGCTGCACAAGATGACCTCCATAGGTCCCCTTCAATCTAATTTGTTCTACAGTTCCTCCATTGACTCTATCCTTTAAACTCAGAATGAAGCGACTGGTGCCCATTTAACAAAATAATTACCTGGCAATTCAATTATTTAAATTGATCGTTCCATTTTACTAGCTCTTTGTGTCAATAGAGTCCCTGAAAAAGAATGAATCAAAATCACAGTAGGAATCTCTAGAGGTCACTTTTAAAAACCTCCTCCTTGAAGCAGGACTATCGCCAATACTAGATCAGGTTACCCATGCCTTTTTGTTAGTCAGTTCTTGAAAACCTCCAAGAATGGGGATTTCACAACCTTTCTGGATGATCTGTTCCAGTGCTGCATAACACTCCTCATGATTTTTTTTTTTTCCTAACGTCCAACCCAAAATTCCTAAGCTGCCATTTGCAGCTGTTGCCCCTTGTCACATCTTTTGCTACTACCAGAAAGGACTTGACTCCATCAACTACTCTTTGAAGTGGCTACAGGCTGCAACTGCATTTTCTCTCAGCCTCTATTTTTTGCAGACTAAAAGAGTCTGGCTTTCTCAGTATATCTTTACAGATCATCTGCTCTAAGTCTCTTTATATCCCTTCTCTGGATCCTCTCCAGTTTCTCAACAACGCTCTTGAATCAGGTCCTAAAACTGGACACCATTTCCAAGTGCAGTCTTACCAGCACTGAGTAGAGAGGGATAAAGACTTTCCTCTGCTGGGCATGTTCTTCATGATGTCCTACCCTGCAGCCGCATTGACCAGTGTGATCTGTGCATCCAGCTCAGTGGGCAGTTTGCCTTATTTACAATAAGAGTACACGGTTGGCTCATATTCCGTACACTCAGCCTTTTTCCTCCCAAACAGTACTGATTCTTGAAGTTATTCCACTCAGATTCATGACCACCCCCAATCATGAAGCTTTTCAAGGACCCTCTAGATTGTAGTTCTGCTGTTCAAGCATGTTGACACGCTCTATCTCCTCCAAATCAGAAATATTCTCAAATCTGCTGATGGTGAATTCTGTCATCTGTGTCACTGATGAAAATATTGGCTCTGGGGTACTCTACTTGCTGCCTACAAAACTATGTGTCAAACCACCAATTATTGCCCGTTAAGCCCGACAATTCAGCCAATTTTCAAACCACCTGTGTGCTGTTCTTTCAAAACCAATTCCAAAAAAGAACGCTGTGGCTGACGATGCCGAAAGTCTTTGCTTTAGTGATCCTGAATTGGATGCAGTCTACCCAGAAGAACGGATACTACTGCAGTGAATTCTACTCATAAAATGATCAATATTTACTCTCTCTAAGCCAATGTACTGTAAAGAACTAGCACTGTGGCATACTATTATTACTGACATGTTTGCTTTTAATTTGCCAAATACCTCAACAAGAATTGTATTGAATGGGGTTAAACTGGAAACATTTCTGTAAGGACAGGAAGAAATACAAAGAGAGAAGAGCGCCTAAGAGGATGCTATTCTGGCAAGTGGTAGTGTGTGAAAAAGCAACCAAAAAGCACTTAAGCCTGTCTTTACGTTAAACTCCTCCCACAGCAGTGAGCAAATGCACTATTAAAACCAACTAGATTTTTTTTTTTTGCATATATTGTTGGAACAGGCCAGTACAAATGTCAATGAATTTCAGAATAAACTTCTTGGCAGTTATAACATCAGCTTACAGCCTTCATTGTCCTACCTTGCAGCTGCATTGGCCAGTATGATCAATGCACGAGCACTTCCCCAGCTCTGTATCACAGCTCTGTGGATCGGTCCCTGCCAGGAAGCACTGACAAGCAACACATCGCGGATAATTCCAGTAACCCAACCTGCACTCAGTGCATTTATCCCCAGAGAATTCAGGGCGGCAGAAGCAACAGCCTGTATTTAAGTCACACTGAGAACTCAGGGCTCCAATGAGGCTGCAGTCACAGGGCTAAAGAGGAGAGAAACAAGGAGAAAATTGCAATTGTGCTTCTGAAAAACAAACAAACAAAACCAAACAAGCTCAACAAAAAAGCAACTCACCTTTTTCAAGTATCTATAAATAAAGTACAGCAGTGAATTTCCACTGTCTAAAGGTAACATATTTGAGTTATAAGGCTAGAAATTTATCTTTATTCAACAAAGGTCAAGCAATTACACTAAATACATTTACAACACACTTTTCTTTTTGAACAGATATTACTTATCACTGATAAGTTAGGCAGTGAAATCAAATAAATCCAAAAGTGTCAAGATACTGGGATACTTTGCAGACAAAATTAACTTAAAACCAGTGAGTACTGTCTAAAAAGTGCTTTCTATGTAAATCCTCTGCAAGGCATGTTCAGACCACTTTGCTAAAACTGGAATTGCACAGGGGCAGTGGTCCCAGTGGAATCTAGCTCAATGTTTATTACTCATGCACCAGACAGGCAACTATCTTCTTTGTACAAACAAGACTCTTAGATGCCAGTAATTTACACGGTAAGGGATAGAGATTTAGTCATGTGGTGTACCGGGAAGTAAACTTGCCACAGAATGAGACTTGCGAGGCAGGTAAGAATAGAAATAGATGATTTGCCAGGGGGTCTAGATATTGACTACAGAAGTAAGTAGCAGGGAAAGCTGGAGGCTTCTGAAGAACAAAAGAATCCCTCAGTGCTGTTACTGTGACTGTACTGCAAAGTTAGCACAGGACGTTGGCTGTGATCACTGGCGCGACCAGAATCTCGTATGTAGAAGCTCAGCTTGCAGAAGCAAACTCAGTGCCAGTAGTACAAGTTACCACAGTAACTGACATGGATGGACTTGCTAAAATTAAGGACGCAAAGCTGAAAAAGGGGGGAGGAAAAGGTGGCTTCAGGTTCTAAGCAAAACTGTTTATTACATGAATACTTAAAGCACCTTATCTCTGATCTGAAAAGACCATTTATGAAGAAGATGATTATCTAGAGGAAACATTCAAATTCAATCTTTACTGAATGCCAGAGAAATTATTTAACTACCAGTTAAATGTTAGACTGCTAGACTTCTACCTAGCCTAAGAAATAAAACCTTCTGACAGAAAAAAAACCTTATTCTAAAAGGTAAATTTGAACATAAAGCTTAGAAAGCAAATTGTTCACCATACATGGAAATAGCTTGGTGTGCCATATCAAAACTTGAAGTACAACCAGATGTTACGTTTGTTTTGCGAGCAAGCAGTTTTACTCAATGCTCTCTATCCCCCTGAGTTACAACAGCCCTGGAAATCTTCTACAAAAAGTGCGAGCAGGAGATTCACATCTCACTTTGCAGAAATTAGCTGCAACATACTGAAAGAGATGTGGGCTGATAGATCATTATTAATTTAGATGGTGCCATGGAACTGCCATACTAATGCACTCACATAAAAGACAATCAGAGAATATACTCCAGAGCTCAAACAGAGGTCTTCAACCTCATTAGGCTGGTTTCAGAAGCCAAGAGTCTATATCACAGCAGCACAGCGGAGGTTTCACAAGAGGAGTTTTCCATACATACAAAAAATAAATCAGTCTTGATAATTAGTTTGCAGCCTGAGCTACATGACAAACAGCTTTTTTAGAAAGAGCATTAATGGTGTATGACCATGTTCAGAGAAGACAGTTTTTTGGAGTAATTGCAGCAGTGCTATAAATCCCTCATCATCAGTGAGAACGGCAGAGAGGAGAAGGCATTTGAACTTTGCACAATATTCACTGTCACGAGTTTTCAACCTTAACCAAATACTGCTCGCCTTAACTCAAGAGGAGGACATTAACAACGGCTTTCATGGCCTCTGACATAATATCACTGTTTTCTTATTTCTTCTCCCTTCTTCCTCCCCTGCAGATTTTTTTTTAACTGTGTCAAACACTGGAATAAGAAGGATTTAAAGACTAATGAGAAGGTTCATTTCCACTTTAAGAACATAGGAAGAAAGTGCATTTTACAGCTAAGGTGGCTGTTTCTTTTCTTCTCTTTTCACTGTCTTTTATGCACAAGTTGAAGCCCTACTCAAGTAAACTTCAAGTACAAATTCCCAGTGGTATCATAATTAGGGCCAAAGTAAATCTGTTCTGCAAAGGCACTGTCAGTTACCTGCAACTATACATCTATATACATTGTATAATAACATGGTAATCTCCTCAGTCATGTTAAACACAGCTATAATAAAAGAAACCAGGCTCAAGCAAGACACTGACTCAGCATGGGAACAGTACAAACAGGGTGTTTGGTGCTACAGGCTGCATACCTGAGACAGAGGATCTGTAGTGCTCAGTAAGATATCGCCAACATTTACATCACAGTCTGACACCAAAACCCTCAGTGCAGACGCAAACCATGATTTACAAAACTAAAATTGTGTTCCAGCTACAAATTACTGTATTTACCCCATGGGAAAGAGGTAACACACACAGAGAAAACAGAGATCCACTCACCTTGCAGCCACTGACAAGGTCATGGCCCCAGTAATTTGTTGCACATTTGTCACACATCTCTCCAACTGTATTGGGAGGGCAGATACAGCGGCCACTGGTGGGATCGCAGTTATTACCGAAATGCGAACACTCACAGGCTTCATGGGAGATAGAGAAAAATAAAGCATAGGAAAAGTTACCCCTTTATGTGACACCTGGAGAGCAGACCCTAACAGGGTTAGGATCATTCGGCCAAAGCCTTTACCGTACAGTGACCTCTCAGTTATTCACAGGAAACTAGGATTCTTTGCAGATTTTATTCCATTAAAACTACTTTGGTTTTGGAAATGGTTCCAAAAGCGGTCTTTGCTTTTAAAGCATTATTAAGTGAAGAACTCATTGGTGGCAAACGCAGATTCAAGGTATGTAAGTGATAAGTAGTTATGGGGCACGAGACACCTAATTGCTTGGAGGAGCAGAACTGGTGCATGGTTATTTTCATACCCACCACCACCATCACCCCTGACGTCAGAGCAAAAGCATCATAAGCAAACTATGACTCTCGGAGTGATAATCTGTTCCTTGGGGTGTTTATAGGGTAGTGTGACATAACATTCATTGCTGAAGACTGTATTTATGTTCGTTGCCTTTACTGTATGAAACACTTCAGAGTAAAAATAGAAGGTAAGAGATGTGCAAAGGTAGAACTCACATCTATAGTTCAAATAAGAAGTGTTCTTTATTTTTTCCCCACCAATGCTTTTAAAATAAGGTAACTGATGCAAAGAAGATAGTAAGTTTTACCTCCATCATGCCAGGAACAAGACATTTTGCATGCTACATAAAATCTTTTGACACACTGTGGCTTGAAGATGTTCCAGAAGACATCTCTCCTTGAGAGACTGAGGGTTTCAGATGTCACAGCTCATACATCGGCTTCCAATTATTACACAAAATTGGTTCAAAAGGTGTGGAGGGGAAGAAAGTGATGCACTGATATTTTTTGCATTTTTACTTTTATCATTATTAAAAAGAATACGGAAAAAATACAACACATTTGTTGCAAGCAATAGTGAAATAGAAATCTCTTTTGTATTATTGCTGCTAGAATGTCAACACTAACTGATGATGCTTTAGGGTTTTTTTTAGGCTTTATGGTTTTTTATTGCACAAGAAAAAAATCAAATTATATTCCTTTTGGATGAAAGCTAGATAAAAGAGGTCCAATATTTTATTCGATACTTAACTGTCATGATGAAATTCATTTTTTTGCACTTTCTTCCTAGCACGATTTGATATACTTTTATTAAATTTCTGATTTTCTCTGTGATTCATAATTTAATTCTTTTTTTTTTTTGCCATTTGAAGGAATACATAAAAAGCTCACTAAAAATAAGTGGGGAAAAAACAGCATTTTGAAAACAGAATTCCTCTCCATCTGTTGTATTAACTTTGGAACTTTTAAAACCCTGAATTTTCTGAACATTTTTAGCTGTTGCGGTTATTTAAAATAATTGATGGCCACAGACAGATACATTTCTATTTAAAATATTGTTTGGATTTACACTACTTTCCCATTTCATCACTGTTCCTTAAACTGTGTCATTTCCAGTTTGCCAAGAGAGCATTTAAAATTTTAATGTGAAATTTTCTTAATTGCCCTCTCATTTTCCTTCCCCAACTTTATGAAATTAACAGCATTTTGTAGCATTTCACAATATCAATGTCCTCTTAAACAGTGAAATGTTAGAATAAGAGACTAATCATGAAGATAAGCTATAGCATTTTTTCCCCTCTGTATACGTGCTAAGGGCTCTAGGACTGCAGTTATCATTTGCATCTGATTTCATACTCTCTCATCGGTGAGCCTGTGAACCAATCTTTCCTTTTTCCAAGGTGCCAATATGTTTGCACTTTTCAAGGTGGTAAACATTTCCTGAGCCCTTCCTTCCCATGGGAGACAACACCACAAAGTAATGTTTTCAAATATGATCTATAATCCAGCCTGGCTCGAGGTTTATCAGCACACAGGTGAAATTGAATTTTGCTGCACAGATGTGGGTCTCGGGGCCTTGATGCTCCTTACACACACACCAAAAAAAAAAAAAAAGGGGGAGGAAAAAAAGGCAGAGAGCTAAGCTTGCTGCTTCTGTGGCTGTTCCAGAAGGGAAACAAGGAGAAACAGGACAACAGGCATGGTGATTTCTGCTTCTGGAAAGAATACAGCTTCTGCCTGAAGAGTATCAGCAATATCCCTGGCTTTGTAGCATGCTACCATCAGCAAAGAATGCTGTGGAGGCATCGCCATTCTAGCATCCCGGGAGCCAGCCGCACTTGACAACTATCTACGTCTCCCGTGATCACACCCAAATGAGTCTATGAGACTTTAACAACACAGTTCTATTAGCAAAGATGGATATTTCCCTGTGAAGAGACCTATTGATTAGGTTCTTTTCAATGTAGCAGTCTGTACTGCTTTAAGGACAGGAGGCATTCATTTCAGTGTTTGACCTAATGTCCAAAAGGACAAACATGAATGTAAAGAAGTGGCTGGATATATTTCTGTCTGATGCTAGAGTTCCAGCATCTAGAAAAGCATACTTTTCATGTGTTTACACAAGGGACATGGTAGACAATTTTATCTGAAGATCTTGTAGTACACAAAAAGTATACAAGTAAGCAAGATTCTGAATATTACTGTATAGAAATTTAATAAAAAATGAACCACGTAAGGACAGTGAAAAGGTTTGAGGCAAAACTAGAAACACAGGGATTTTTTTTTCTTTTTCTTTCCATTCCCGTCCCTTCAAACTGATGTGATTTGGCAAGTACCTTAAAAAGCCTTCTATGATACTCTTACCATAACTAAATTATAGGAACTTCATAGAAACCTTTTTGGGAGAAAGTACTTGGAGAAAAGGATGTTCCTGTTCCTTCTAAATGTAGTAGATTAGCCACAAACCAACTGTAAAATAGCAGGAATTGCTTGTGTCTTTTGTTCTCGCCAACCACCATCCTTGCCAATTGACCGATTTACAGGGCTATGAAAATACCTATCTGTCAGGAAAATTTGTCAGGCAATCCAAAACCAGCCAAACTCGACTCTTAGTAATAAATAAACAAACAAATAAGTAAATTTGCAATTGGCTGCAAAGAATTTACATACGAGTACAGCCTCCTTCTTCAAAGTTGTAAAATCCATGAGCACAGCGGTCACACTTTTTTCCTGTCACTCCAGGCTGGCAATAACACTGTCCATCTCCATCGCAGTCGAAGGACTTGGAACCAAAAGAGTTGCAGTTGCAGGGAACACATCCTCTTGAAGACTGCAAGCCAAATGTTTCAGGCTGCCACAGAGAGAGGAAGAGCAGTTAGTACATGGAATGATTACCAGGAGAAAAGAGGAAAAGCTGAGAGTATAGGGAGATCAGGGTGGTTCTTTCCTCTTCATCACTGAAATACTACTCTGAAGAGGTTGAATTGTAGTGGTAAAACACTGGGGCAAGTGCACTAATTACCCTACACAGCTGAAAAAGAATAATGATTTCAGAATGCTACCTGATGCTATAATGAGTATTCTGCAACGTAACACATTTCCTACGAGGTTGTGTCTCCATAAGTACAATTCCCACAAGAAATGGAATGTATGTCAGTGCCATATACGTATCCTGTGTCTGGGTTGCAAGATTATGTCAGGCAGAGTTTGTTGCTAAGAGAGTGAATCCAAATTCTTAGCTATGAATGGAAATTGATTCAACTGGAAAGTCTCTGAACAACTAGATTTTATCTCCTCTGACCAGGGGCAATGTCTGGATACAGTATTTTGTAACTCAAGGGCATTTCTTTTGAGTGATACTTAGGAATAATTTTAGAAGAACATAGATATAACACATTTGTGTACATTGCAAGCAAATAATGGGAATTATCTATTTTTAAAATTAAAACCCTGTCTTTGGATTAGGTGTAAGACTAAGATAGAAGTAATCAATGAGCCTCTTTTTCTCTTCTATTTTCATTCTTTGCTTTCTTTTGCATTGAGTACTGTTAAGTTCCTACTGAACCAGAATAGATGTTATCAACTATAGTAATAAACTTCCTCCTTAACTCCATTAGTGGAGTGCAAAAAGTATACTTGTAAAGAAGGGAAGACACATGCTCATTTGTATACTGTAATATGGAGTTCTGCATGAAGCTTTTAACCAATAGACCGTATGGGTTTCACTGCACCAGCTAACAGTGGCTCCTAGGAGCAAACTTACTTGATATTCAAATTCTGAACTCAGTCTTGAGTTAGAGTGACTTAAAATGGGAGTACTTTTCTACCTTTTTTCAGAGATGATGATTTTCAGAGAATATTGATACCCAAATCATATTACTAACTTCACTTGAAATTGATATTACAACATTTAATAGTAAAAATCTATCTAAGACTTCACTATGAAAGCCAAATGTTAAAAAAGAATCATAGATCATAGAATGGTATATTGAAAAGATTACTGCTTATTAATATAAGTGGAACAAAGTAGAAAATATTTAGTTTTACAATGTACTACTGCATGACCCAGGCATGTGGTGTTAGATTTTTACCTAGTATATATCAGTACAGATTTTTCAAGTCACTGGAGCTGCACTGACCTATATTTTGCATGGATTTGTTCCACAGTGGAACCCCTAACCTCTTTTGTAGGTGAGTTCCCAGAGACTTTAGCAGGCTTCCATGTAAAAGCCCTGCAATCTGATCTCAGGTTAATACTGAAGTTCCACATTCGCATAGAGATTCTGCTGATAGGTATCAGAACATAGGACCACAGCTATGGTCAGAATTTGGCCTGAAGAATCATATGAACCTAAGCAAATGCTTGATTATACGTATAATAAAGAATTACACTGATTTTCATTTCCAAATTCTATATTGAAGTGTTTTGGCAATTATATACTTCTGCATGACAAAACATGGTGCATCAGAGAGAAAGAAATACTCACGCTCATATAATTAAACTCCAAGGTTCAATTAAATACACAGACTATCTCTAAAGATTTCTTTTCCACAGGAAGAAACACACAGAAACGTGAATACGCAAAAAATCTCAGGACAGACATTCAGATTAATGCAGTGAAGTAACCAAGGCACAGCATGCAGCTCAGTTCTCAATAGAAAGTTTGGTAGGATCTAATAAATTCTGTTTATGAGGGTGAAAGCCAGAAAAAGTCCAATACACTAGCACTCCACACTGCGTGAAGGAAGAAAAGATCACTAGCATGCTGAGTGGTATTCTGTGATGAGCTCTGCACAGTCAAAGACATTTTGATCAGTCATGCAAACCCCCAAGATGAACCCCTAAGTTAAGCCCTCAGTGAAGCTTGTTTACGCATAGAAATTCTAAGAATTACATTTACTGAATAAGAGAGAAGATCCTGGATGACAATGAGGAAATACAATGAATTTTCTGAACATGTTGTTATATTTTGTCCCTGCATCAGTGTACATTGAGTGTTTGTGTAGGCAACACAGTTACATGATGTATGTTAAATGGGTAAAGCTCATGTTCCCCAAAGGAATCAATACAAGCCAATATCGCATGGGTCCTGGAGTCCGGCTGAGGAGGAAAAACACTACCAGGTATTTTTCAAACCAGGTGTGAGGGTGTGAGATTGTGCTGACTGGGTTGCAGGGAAAAAACCAACATTCCTAAAACACTGTTCTGTTAGAAGCAGTTGCATCCTAATTATTAACTTTAGAAAATAAGTTGCTTTGTTTGTATGTGGTAAACAATGAATACTTCTGTCATTTTGGGGCATTACATTATAATAATGGGCACTTCGCCCAGGTAACAATGGTTCAGATAACTGGCCATATTCACTAAAGAGAACTTTTAACACCGGTTATGTTTGGTATTTCAAGACTAGATCTTAACACTTTGCTTCTGGAGCCAATCCTCTTCACAAACTCCCTAAGCTTTTGGTTCT
>NW_009647401.1:2406886-2419081 GCF_000708025.1 Charadrius vociferus | reverse complement strand
CCATAAAAATCCCACTGATTCCATTGATGTATGTACATCACCCATACATTTTGTGCATATTGCTGTTGATGCTGCTGCTTCTGGACTTATTCTGCTATTTCCCTTCTGGCCTGCATTGTGATTCGCACTATAAGAAGCCCAGAATGGGGAAGTACCCTAAAAGGCTGCTTATCTTCTGAGCCTGTGTGTTTCTTGATAATTTCATAGATCATAACACACATATTACAAATTAAAAAAAAAAAAAAAAAAGTCTGCAGGAACTCCAAACACAAGCGAACATGAGATTTCAGCCCATGCAATGCACACAGTTTCCGATTACCGAAGTAGCAGGCCGGTAAGCGCCCCGTGGGCACCCACTGGCACTGCTGACGCCCCATCTCCGAGGGGGGACTCGGATCTGCTGACTCCTTCGTGCATTTTCTTTCATTTTAGGCACCTGCCTGCTGATTTCACAGCGTCTGCCCATGAATCCTGATTTGCAGATGCATCTTCCTGACATATCACATTGCAGTGATATGGATCCTAAAGCACTGCAGCCACAGGGTATACAAAACAGCTTTTCTGGGGCCCAGAAGTAGCTGGGCTTCAAGAATGAAAAGTAAACACTGTTAGAAAGTGAAGATAATTAAACTACAGCAAATAAAAGAGTACAGGAATAAGGGTAGTAGTAAACACAGTAGTAAACAAAGATTAGTCCCACCAATGACCATATTGTATCAACAAGCTTGACATATTTTCTGTTTACGTTATGCAATCCATGCAAACTCCATTTATACCAACGATTTTTCTTTGAATGGACTCTTTAAATACTGTTGAAAATACAGTGTGAGCACACCTCTTCAGAAATTATGCAGTTTACATAGGGTGAAAATGATCTTTGTAATTTCTGCAGATTTATGTACTTTAAATTACACATATGTAGAGGTGTTCTGAGAACACAGGCCTAACCCACAAGTCCTTGCGCTGAGCTAGAGAAATGCCCAGCCAGCTATAACATAATTCCTTAGCAGCTCAAAGAAAATTCTGCAGAAGTTCATGAAACACTGCTTTTTGCAGTGATTTATGAGGCAGCAAAACAACATCAAGGGAAAAGACACTTTCACGAAAAAAGAATGCATTATTTGGACAATACAAGAAGTACCCCTAAGAAAAAAATCTAAAAGCAGAACATTCACAGCAGAAGTAAACTAGCATCCTGCTTTTTTTGAAAATCAGATACTAATAGATTTTTTGCAGCTCTCTTCATGAGAGGGATTTTCCTCTAGAGCTGCAATACTTTTAACTAATTTATTTATAACAAGCATTCAGAATATAAAGTGTACATACCACATATAAAAATGTATGTGCAGTGAGGCTTAACTACGTATTTGCATGCAATATTCTGTGCTTTGTTGTAGAAAACCTTTGGAAAACCCTTAAAAACAAAGCCATTTTACCATTCTATGCTTAAGAACAACCCATATATGTTCTTTAAGTGAAAAATGAGCAAAAAAGAAAATTATCCAAACCAAAACTGTATTTAGTCATGAGAAACAAGGAAGAAAACTGAAAGAAAGTAGCATTTCTTGTGATTCACCTGGCAGACGTCGCACCGGCGCCCAATCACATTGGCTTTACACTCACACTGGCCTGTCCGAGAGTCACAGATCTCTGAGAAGGAGCCGTTGATGTGACAGTTACAGGCTGCAGAGGAAGAAGAAGGAGCTGTCAATGTATTTCCTAAAACACGTATGCTGCTGAAGCTATCCAACAGACAAGTGTTTACAGTGTTGCGTTTGCCACCCTGAGAAACCCAAGAAGGCAGGCTGAGTAAAGCAGGAAGGTGTTACTCCCATACGGTGACAACACACATTAACCTACTCATATTAATGTGGATTTTTGCTCCAAAATATTACAGTGAGAAATTTTGCCTCGACTTCATAAACAACTTGTTTTATATGTGCCTATTGGATCAAAAGAGGATATTTAAGGCACCGAGTATGTGAGTGTCCTGGTTTCATCTCAGAGTTAATTTTCTTTCTAGTGGTTGTTGTGTTTCAGATTTGGTATGAAAGAAATGTCAATAACGCATATTGCTTTAGTTGTTGCCAGGTGATGTTCATATTTTTTCAAGGATGTTTTCTGGCTTCCCATAGAAGCTGAGAAGGAGTCTAGACAGAATGATGGAATGGTCAATGGAATGTTCCATACCATGGACATCATGCTCAGTATACAAATGGGGTTAGCTGGGAGGTGGGTACTCACGATCACTGCTTGGGACAGTGCCAATTCACCGGGCAGTGAGGGTGACTTATGTCACTGTTATTATTACTATTATTATTATTATTTTCCTTTTTTGCTATTGTTTCTATCAAGCAGTCTTTATCTCAACCCATGAGGGCTTTTTTCGTTTTCCCTTTCCCCTCCTTTTCTCCCTCTTCTCCCTGCCTTTCTGGAGGAAGGGGGAGAGCTATGAGAGCAGCTGTGTGGTCCTAGCTGCTGGCTGGGGTGAAACCACAACAGTCCTGATGGAGAAATAAGGTTTTAAAGCACTAACCACTTTGCCTTTATATTTCAATTAGTGCCAAATTTCTGCACCGAGGGGGTGGTGGGGAAGGCAGGGCTCTCAGAAGCTGCTCCCTCAGAACAGCCTGGCCATTGCCCCAAAACTTGGAGTGGGCAGGGCAGCCCTGAGAGAAAAAAACCAAAGGGTATAGACCCTCACATGCGGTGTGTACAGGATTTAGCTACGGCAGGTGGGAGTGCTCCTGCTCTGCACGCTGGTCCTGCTGCCCTGGAGTCCAGTCCATGTTAATGTTAGCAGGAAATGCGGGCAGGGTGAGGACCCAGAACAAGGTTACCATCAGGGGCCTCACTATAGGGGCAGTAACCTCCGCAACCCTCCAAAAGCTCTTCCTCACAGGCAGCACCCTGGCGTACAGCTGAAAAAGAGACGGAGGATTATCTGTTCCTGTGACTCTCTGGTACCTCTGTCTCAGCAGCAACATCACAGTTCCCAGAGGAAACGTAACCCAACTGACCAGCCAAACTCAGCAAAATGCGCTCTTAAGGATTTAAAATGACAGTGAAAAGGAACTGCCATTTCTTGAGGAAAATAACAATGCTTTTGGCTTCTAAATTCTCATGTTTTAGGAGAAGAGAATTTTCTGGGAAGCTTTCTATCACCCTTTATGTTCTTTGACCACAATTCTTTTGGCATGAAGAGATTAGGAAGAAATCCCTTTAGCACTCACAGTAGAGAAGAGGGATGTGATCTGGCTTCACAGGGACTGTGACCATGCAGTCACTGATTCCATCAGCCTGAGCTGCTTCCTGCACTTCCTTTTTTCCCCCCAGAGGGGAATGAATCCACATCTCTAAATTGATTATCAATATACTCTGTAAACCAGGGCTCTGATCCACATTTTGCCTTCCTGCAGTCCCCTGACTGCATGTGTTGGTCTTTTTCTCAATGTGACAGCTTCATTTTAAGAAACACTTAAGAGTCCCAACAGTGAACACATGGTGGTCACATACTTGCATGTCACAAGGTGCTATTTGAGACAAAGCAGGTGGGTTTTTTTTCTGTATATAGTCTACTAAAAGAGCAGCTTCCTCATTACTTTATTGGACTTGCTACATTATAAATGGAAAGGATTATTTTCTGTTCTTTTCCCCACTTTCAAGGCATTCTGCAAAAGTTGCTTCTTTTAAATGTAAGTGACTTTATGGCTTGCCAGTCTGTTCATGGCCTTATTTCTGAAATGTTTGCAAAGATGTCTCATATTCTGGAATAAGTAACAAAAATATGTTGGGCTCTCTTTTCAGTCTGGTAATACCTTCAAAGGTTTTGATCTCTTTCTGTTTTGCGATGCATTTTAAAAAGTAAACATTTAAAAACACTTATGCAGTAATTAACATTGCTTCCCTTTTCCTTTTACTCTCATTTTTCAACACTGAATCCACAATTTACCTCTTTCATCCTGTATACAGCCCTCCTACCATAATATTTATGTTTTAAATCTGCCAACACTCCAAACTGTACACAATGATGAGTATCACATATATACATTTCAAGTATCTTTCTAATTAAAATGGTCAGCAGTGAATGACGATGCATAAATCCAAACTCACAAAACTACAATATTCAATGCAAATTAATACCCTTTTTATGCAGACTCAGAAAACAAAGCCTGTCTTATTTGTATCGTTCTGCTTATCAGGCACATGACACCACAAGAATCAAAAAGAAAATTTACACTGATTTTATAAACAGATGAGTTTGTCCTATTTATATTATATATTACCACAAATGGCATACCATGTATTCTTAACTCAGGCACAGATGACTGAGTGCAGGACAGTGGTAAGGCAGAATTTGGAAGTCAAGATTACGATTGTTTTTCTTGGCCCTGGCGCTACGTACACACAGGTGAAGCATACAGTCAGGAGTATGCATCTACTAAGCTGTTACTCAATCTGATAAATTGCATTTATCTCACCTGAAGCCTTCCCATTCATTCACCTCTACTGGGAAAATTAGCTATTGCCCAAACCTCCAAATGGCTCTATAATACGATACAGCCTGTCAGCGAAATTTGTCTTACTTTCTTCCAAAATGACACTACAGGTCAAGACCCTTCTCATTCTCTCGTGATTTGTATAAATATTTATGCCTGTGTATTTATAATCAACCTACACACTTATTCGCCCCCAACAGTAGTACCTATGCAGTGGCACATAGGCACACTTGAATATTTGCTCTCATTCATCTCATGTCACTTTGCTCTACTACCATCAGCACAGCCTCCAGGTATTTGCTTCAGTACACTGTGCTGTTTCACACCAAAAACCAACCTACTAGAATCAAATCAAATAAGCCTAGGACATTTGCTCAGTGTTCTTAGATTTATTATTTTGCACAGATACACCAAGCAATTCAGAGACGTTATAGTGATATAAAGTTGTACCATCGTTTGAAATGGTTAATGCACATGACAACAGCACCGTACTGAGAAAGAGCAAGAAACATTTCAAACAATAATTTGAAAGCAAAATTCATGCTTTGCAATACTCTTGGATTTGCCTTTTAATAAGGAACAAAATTGAAAACAACAAAGTAAAGGCACAGTCCCTCTGATATTGTAGCTGCAGGGCAAACTTCATGGAAGTCTGAAAGGAAATAAAAAATCATATGCAAAAAAGAAAACCCACATGAAAGACCGAGAGTAGATGAATACAAGGTAACTGTGAGCACAAGGCTATGAATACATTAGGGGTCTCTCCTTGTCAGAGATACTAACAACAAAAGCAAAGCTTGTAATTCTACATTAAATATGTATTTATTTTTAATACTTTTTTTTTTAATTGTATGTTTTCCGAACTCTCCTCATATTACATCTCTTTCCCATGTGGCTGCCACTACTGCAGAAATGTTCAAAGCAACAGTCCTCTTGATGCCTCAGGAACAGTGACAAGCTACTGGAAGCTATTTTTTTTTTAAATGCACTCTTTTTAAATCACGTTACACACTTAACACCCTAACTTATATGACATCATTGATCATGAACTGTTAAGTCATGCAGAGAATATATGTGATCATTCAACTTTTATCCAGCATTGTATAGAGCAGGTACAGAGAGCATTTACACATGTATATCTCTTCACGGCTACCTATGATTTTACGTATATCAGGGTTTATTAGCCTTAGCTGAGAAACCTGGTGATGTTCTGCATCTCACTGGCTCCCAGGCAGTCTTAGGTGGTCCAACGGAAATTTGTATTCTCACTGTCAAACTGCAAGCCGCTAATTGAGCAAATCCTAGAAATGGATGCCAGTGGCTCAGACTTCTGCGCTTGCAACACATACTGCAGAAGTGGTCCCTGTGTTCCTATGCACACAGCAGTAAGACAATGGCCCAGCTCATTTACTTGCATAATTTTATCCTGTTATAACACCTGTGTACCGAATGGAGTTGGTCTGCATTTATTCCAAAGAAAGAAAAGGATTAAATCCTTGTGACAGTGAAATAAAATACTCAGCTCTTTCAGGACAGTTTACAACTTGTTGTATTCCATTCCTCAGAATGGGGAGGAAGGGTATGTGAAGAATGTTTTTAAGTTAAAAGCACTTGTTCTGCATAATAGCTGCACTCAGAGTTGTGCCAGCAATGGCTCAAAGAGAGCCACTGCCTCCTACAAAAGCAAAAGCTCCTGCTCCTACCAAATTTTCCAGCTGCTCTCAGTAATTTCTTGCAGTCACTATGGGGAAGTATGAGCCGGGGTTTTTATTTAAACATGCCGCCACTCAGCTGAGAAGTGGTAGCTTGCTGCAGTGCCAGGTATCTTCCTCCAGAGCACCTTAGAACATCTGTCAGGAGATTTTAGACTCTGCTTTGCAGGAGGTGGGGGAATCTTGCCCTGTAACAGGCAGCAGCTCCCAACTCTTACCAAGGTCATGTAGGTGGGAAGGGGGTGACAAATGGTACCAAAGCTGGACCCTATAGCAACTGAAATATCACTCCCTCCTTTCAGCACCAATCTCGTTAATTAGCAGGGTTTCCCTGAATGGCTTATAGCGTTTTTAGTGAATGGCTTTCATTTATTTGTATTTATTTTTGTAGGTCTGACATTTAGTTTAACTTTTTGCATCCATGCAATGCTCCACTCTCCCAGTTTTTTTCCATGTCTGCTTCATTACTGCTTCAACTACAGCAGGAAGTTTTTTAATAGGTTCTTCTTTCTATTTACTTTGAAGTCTCCCTCTCCAGATGCAGACGCAAGCAAAACACTATTGTTATTAGAGGTGCAGGTACACCGTATCATTCTCCTGCTCACACATACAGAGGCACGGTTTTCCTCTCGGGAACACGGATATAGGATAGATCAATACTGTCAGGAGCAGTAAAAGTTCATGACTTACGTTGACAGTTCCTTGCATGAAGAGCATCGCCAAAATATCCATCAGCACACCTCTCACAGTATTGGCCTGTTGTACCTGGCTTACATATCAGGCAAGCACCAGACAAGCTGTCACAGCTGCCAGGAACGGAGAAGTCAAGGTTGTCATTACACTGGCATAGCTGGCACGATCCCCCTGGTATCAGAGGTTGTCCAAAATAGCCTTCTGAACACCTAAGGTAAAACAAATCACCAGTTAGGACGCTTAAGTAATCCTCTTATTAGAAATATTTAATTTTGTTGCTTCACTAATGACCAAAACCGATTTGATCTTCTTTCAAGTATTCCTTAATCGTCCTTTTTCTCTCTCCCTCCTTCTCCTTTTTAACAACACTGTAGATACAGTACCAGCTGAAATCCTGCCAGTTCTGCTAGTAATTAGATTTCAGTGGGGGGGAAATCTTGTCACTGGCACTGAAGACGAGACAAAGCATAAGAAGAAATCTGTCTGTTGGCACACTAGAGGAATTCAGGTCCATGTTAGATAGGCTTTGTATTTCAACACATCATGTCTAGATGTTCTGTACCCATTTACCAGCAAGCTTGATGATTTTTTCCCTCTTCCTTAAAAACTTGCTTAGTTTAGAAAAACAGGCTTAGAAAGTAATACAGGCATAAGTTTGTTTACCTAACAAGATCTTCCCCTGACTTAGCCTCCCCCTGATCATGATTTGTTCAATTAACGGATTGTTAATCTCCATGTATAGGCAAGTAACAAAAAGATAGCTCGTTATCGCAGGAATTATGTTGGTGTGTAGTATACCTTTCATATTTTAACAGAGATGTTTAAAAATATCACCTTCTTTTCCACCTTGTCCACTGGCAGTTTCCTGTGAGTACCATGTAAGACAGGTTAGGGAATCTGACCTAACACAAGTGTGCATTTAAAGCAAATTTCTCCTTGTCTCACAGCCTATTTCCTATTTATATTCTGGTCTGCTTCCCCTTTCCATTACATTTGCTCACACTTCACAGTAAGAACAACTTGTAGATAGTGAAGAAAAAGAAGAAAAATTGCCCAGTTCCAGCTAATGAAGTTATTCATGTGCATCTCAGATGAACTCCAATTAGGGTCAAGAAAACAGAAAGTACATAGAGCACATTGCATAAATTAATGTTTCCCACTATTTTAAAGTTGGTTTGAAGGCAGTTCTAACGTATATAGATACCCTCTCTGCTTTCTAATAGTACTGGATGGTACGGTCAAGCAAGGATTTTGGGTACCATCCTAATATGGGAATGTGGAGCTCCACTGTGCTTTCACTCTTGTCCCCTTATGCTCATCCAGTTCATCCTTTTCCTTGCATCCCGAATATCTCATGAAGCTTCCAACTGGCCAAAAAAAAAAAAAAAAAAAAAAAAGAGCCATCTAAACATTTATTAAGTATTATTCACTATCATTAGCAAAGATTATAACAATGGATAACTGAGACTAGGGAGGAAACTATAGCTGGATCTAATTGAACCGTTTTTTGTAGTAAGATATTACACAAAGTAGGATTTTTTCCATTCTCTAAAAATACCCACAATGCAGACCATAGACAAATAATATGTATAAATAGTGCAGTGGTTTGTGTGCATGTAAGCACTCAAGAACACGAGTCAAATTTTCATAATCTAGACCACTGTGCTTTACTCCTTTGGCGTAGCCATCTCTCACAATCTCACAATTACCTCCTCATCGCAACAATATATCAAAACCTTGTCATTAGAACAAGTCTGGCATTTTATTTTCAGAACCTGTCACGAATGTAGTCACATACTGTACCTCCTTGTATTCCCTGCAAAGAAATGGATCTGTTTTCCTTGGATGGAGAGTATCTCAGCAACCACAAAGGCTGATTTTTAGCTTGCTTTTGCCAAAACAAGTTGGCTTTTTTTCAGCAATGATATGTCAGTTACAAAAGGTAGGAATGTCTCTTAATACATGTAACAATTAATAGCCATGTTTTATCAAAGCCAAAGAATAACTGGTTAATTTCTGCAGCTATCTTATTTTACCTAAACCAGATGATTCTTGAAGTTCACCCACACTTTGCTGAGACCTTTCTCACTTGTTACTGGCGTATTTGTCATAAATCTGTATTTTTCGGTACTACTAATCTATTTGACTTCATTTAATATGCATTCATTTTCCTCTTTCACTTTCATTTAGGGGTTAGTTCTGTTTCTGGTAGCATTCACAGATACTTACCAAGCAATTCACAGAAAAAATACTCCAGGGATTTGAGAAACATGCACTGCTAATCATTTCCTTCTATTAATAGCAGGAGACCTTGATAACTCTTTGTATTCTCATCAGTTTAGAACTTGCTAATTAAAATTAGCAAAACCCACTACCATCACATAGCTATGTTCTACTTACATACACACATAATTTCAAATCCAGATTCAAGATGATCCTGAAAGCAGGGGCAAACTAGTTAAGGTTAAAAGAAAACTGTGTGCATGTGTAAATTCTTCCACTTTTTCTCCCACTTCTCCTGAAGTTGCAGGGGAAGATAGATTAAGAAATCCACTTTCACCAATTCCATCTTTAAGGACATTTCCACTTCAGTTGCTCTTCTCAGATTCAAAGCATTACATGTTTAGCAAGGTTCATATTTTTAAAAAAACCTCAATAATGTATGTGGCATGGAAAATTAAATTTATGTATTACACGAAATACATATCTAAATAAATGACTGCTAAGTACAACAGAACACCTCTGAGATGAAAAAATAAACAAAAATGGGAGTAAAAGCAGTGAAGAAAGATTGTTTCTATATTTTTCTTTCTTCTTCTGTGCTCACTTTTAATCTCAAATGCAGGTGTGTCTGTGACTGACACTGTTTGTTTTTATTTGGCATAACTGGTGCCAAATACAGGGCTGCTATATAAATATATATTTGTATGTATGCGTACTGGGTTTGCCTGGGATGGAGTTAATTTTCTCCATAGCAGCCTGTATGGTGCTGTGTACATACACATATATGCACACAAACACAGGCCTATTTTATATATTTCTTTATATTTACTGGAAAAAAAAACCACCTTGAAACAGAGTTAATTGAGGCTGCAAATCCAAACACTTTAAAGTCTGGAAGTACTGTTTTTACAGTTGTTTTGAAACGTATGTTCATTCAACCTGTGTACCAAATCGGGCAAAAGCCCTATGGAGAAACGGCTTGTGAACACGCAGTTAAAAATCTTAACTCAGGTGCACAACACAGATGTTATTGTTGTATGACCCACTATAAATCTTGCATTTTCTAAGGTCAGAGCGCCTACCTTTGCAAGCTGTAAACAAACCTGCATAACACAGTTGTTGTATCAAATCTCCTGAATGTTCGACCCTTTTTCCCATCAGCACTGCAATACAGACTCGTACTTCTGGCATCAGTGGAAGAATTATATTAGCTAGAAGGAGCAGTGAGGTTGAAGCCAAGGGACTCACGGGGACTGTGGCTGGTGGCACCCTGCTAGACCTGAAGAATGGGGGGTGGGGTGGGATGGGGACTGGAAGGAAGGACATGACCCAGCTCACCCTTCTCCTCCCACTTATGTTCCACTGACCTCTTTCATCTCTTCTTCTAGGAGCAAAAGGTCACTGGAACCATATTCATAAATGAAGGAGTGCCAGAGGAGAAGCTAGACTCTCACCCATTTTGCTTCTTTTCCCTAAAACCGTGTGCTAAAACTTGTCTGTATCAAGACCATGTAGTCAGAAAACACATATTATAATTACCTGTAAATGTGCTGGGCTCAAAGGACGGCTTTTTGACATTCTCATACACTCTTTATATGGAGTTAAGAGAACGTATGTCCTACCTCATACCCCTTGGGAAAGTGACCAGTGACCAAAGGAAGAACATAAGTCTAATTTGCTGGGGAAAAGGATTAAATGGTGAAGCTGGGCTTTCTCCACAATTATAGATAAGTGGTAGCACCCAACAGAGTTTAAATCTGCAGTTATTCTGATGGTGTTATGAGCTGGACCCCTCAGAACATTGAGCAGTTTTGGCAACATTTTCCTGAAGAGTTTGAGTAAGAGAATTAGCAAAATGTTTTTTTGACATTTTACAGCTTAGGTGTAAAAATATATATAAAAACAAATAAAAGATCTTATCTCCCTAGGGAGTAGAGGATGACTTCGGAGGCCAAATAAGTACAGTACTGCATATGCACACTTCGTGATACTTGGTACTTTGTGATAATTTAGGACTGTTCAGTTAATGAATCATGTGGCTCAGATCACTTGTCACTTTGCAGTTGCTAAAATGAAGGAGAATTTCATGTAAACTCTTTTAGCAATTATACAATCACTATTTATAGCAAAAGGCAACACACTTTCTCCTGTTCTTTGTTATTGACAGCTGCAGGCATTTCCAAGCAACTTGTTACAATTAAAAGCAAATAGTTTTATGAACATTGGAATTAATGGCCTAATTTCCAATGGATTTATATCTTATGGTTACAAGGCTAAGGGCTGATTATTTGCTGCAGGCTGTTGCTGTTCCGCCGGGGGGGCTCCAGCACTGCTTTTTCCTTGCCCTGTGAAAGTTTTCTTATGGGTAGAACATTTAATAATCTCTCTCTGTCTGTCTCGTTCTCTCTCTCTCTCTCATGTATTCTCTGCTGTTTAATCAGGTGTGAGTTCACACAGTGTTCTCCCCCTTAGCTGAGACATGTCCTGATCTATTAACCTCTATTCAGCCACTTCTTTTCACGAAACCTTCAGGAACAATTATTATCTTTGAGACCTCCTACCCTTCTGTCAAATTTGGTTGAAATTGACCTACACGTTCAAATGTCTTTGCAGGCAGCCAGACAGACACGCACAAAAAGACCACGCTAGCCTCTTTTGCTTAGGAAATCAGGCTAAAATCCCAGCCTGCCGCTTATTCAGATTCTGTCCTACTGCATCTACAGCCTGTGTTCCCCTCAGAAATAGCACTTGTTGCTAATGGAAGCCGTCAATGACCCTGCATTGACAAACTGCCACCAAAGTGCTCTCGATGTGATTTATTCCTGCCGTCATTAACTTCACAGCCCACTAGCTGAAAGAAGGTGATGACTTCCAAGACAGACAGCAAAAGACAGGCAGAAATAGCACGCAGCAGGAGCAAACTCAGTGATGATGGGTGGAAACAGGTGACAGCCTGCACTCTCACTTTAGGGCAGATATAGCACAACAGGGGATTTAAAAGGAAGTAGTTGTAAATGTAAATTGGGAAGACAGGACTAGGGGATGATTCACAGCCTATGGTCAGGTTC
>NW_009647401.1:2338474-2406847 GCF_000708025.1 Charadrius vociferus | reverse complement strand
CTGAATATTTTATGTCTTCATTCAGAAGCATGACCCTTTTTTAGGATTTATGTTGGAAAATGCTGCAAGCAGCTCTTGGAAGTGCTAAATGACAAAAGCCTACTAAGAAACAGAAGTGCCATGTTTTCGTACCCCGTAACTGTTTAGCTAGGTGTTAGACAGTTACCTGGCTCCCCCTACCCCTCTTAAAAAGGTGTCATTCACAGTCTCACCGGGGACTGGGATCATGGAGCCAAAGCCAGTGCTGATTCATCATGACCTCCAAACAGCTAGCAGAGGTCCCCTGGCACACTATCTGCTCTTGAAAGCTGTTCCATCCATGTGAAATCCCAAGAGACCGAACGCGTGCAGACACAGTGATGATATCCCTTGCTATGCGGTCTCACCTCCTGTGGAAGGGGGTTCCCGGGAGCTTAGCACCAGCACTCATACGAGCCTTCCGTTTCATTTAAATTCTCCCTGTGATCCTTTCAGAATAACAGGATATAAGAAGGGGAGAGAACTTTCTCTGTCAAGTACTAACATGTCAGTCAGACCTGTCATAGCCAAAGACAGACTAGACATTCTCGAAATTATGTTTTTATTTGCCTTTTGTATAGGTAGTAATAAGTGTAGGAAATATATATTGAGCTTTTCTATGCATTTGACAAAGAAGAATTATCTTCTTTTGTCATTAAACCCTGGCATGTTCCACTTGCTAAATAAAGACTGCAATGGGAAACGAGAAGCAATAAAAATGTAAAATAATCTTTTGAAAAACAAAATGAACAAAAAACTTATTAGAAGAGCTGTATTTTCACTGCCTATTGCCTTCTCTTAAAGAGGCATCAGTCATTTACTGCACATTTTTTTCACCTTGCCTTAAACCTCCAAATGACAAGAGACAAAATAATTCTAAAAATCTCAGAAGAGTGAAAGAAAAGCTAGAATTTTTTAAAAAAGAAGACTCTTACTTCTCAGCAAATGCTTCTTGGAAGCTTCGCACTTTACCATAAAACAACAACAAAAAAGCACTAGAAATATACAAATGCATGGACACAATATCAGAGGAAGATGCACAGGAATTTCTTCAGTGAGTCTCAGAACACAGGAATGAGGATGAGAAGGGGAAGTAACAAAAAGGTAGGGAAGTTCCATGTGATCAATACTTTTGTTTCAGATCTCACATGGTTAAAAGCATGGTGCTTGCTTACCTTTCACAGCGTGGTCCCACGTACCCAGCTGGGCATTCATCACATATTAATCCACGACTTCGGTCAAAATGGCATGTCGGGCTAAAGCTGTATTGTTGATATTGGGTAAGAAGAGGGACAAGGAAGAAACATAAAGAAAAGATGGTTAGCAGCATAGCTCTCTTCCCACTTCGGATTTGCAAAACGGTGCTCAGGAAAAGTGATTCTGGTCTAGGACATGGGGCTTAAGTTTAACTCCAACAAATTGAATTTGGAATGACTCTGCTATTTCTGCAACACTGAATATAGAGTAACGGATGGCAGCATCCCAATAGCCTGTTATTACGGGACTTGAGCCTGCCACCGAGTGGTCTGGATACCATTAAAAAGGCAGGAATGTACAGCTGTTTGTTTGTGCCCCTGAGGGCCTGGCAAAACAATCTATGCCATAATGTGGCCCCTATATAAATCTTTCTGAAGGACAACTTATTTGAAAGCTCGGTTAACTTTGTGTATAATAGGCTGTGAAAGGAACCTGCTGAATAAGAAAAGGGAGGGGCAAAAAGGGAAATATCTGGTGCAGCTCCCAGAGAGTGCATCTGAGTAAATCGAGTGCCAGTGATCTCAAGCAACAGGCCAGACAGGCACGCTGAAGTTTAAGAATAGCTTGCAGAGTAGAAAGCTTTACCTCTTTGCTATGTTCTATTTATTTTTAGCTGGGGTTTTTTTATATATAAATAAGGATACTGTAGGCATTTGCAAGCTCCACCTCTGACGTCCATGTTTAACTCTGAAACGTGCTCCTCTGCTGCTTAGCATTTCGTTTTCCATAAGCTTTCTCCCTTAACACACTTTTGTGAGGAAACCTCCTGATAGTCAGAAAAATACCGCCCAGAAGAAAAGGCAACCTGTTCTATCATTCTGGAATGATTACTAAAGACAGAGACATATGAGCACCTTTATAGGGCCTCATCTAGATAACAGTAATCAATTCTGGTCAACCAAATAGAAAAATAGAAAAAAGGAAAAAAAATATAAAAGCATGGAAGCAGGTACATAGTGGGGTGACTATTCACAACAGGAAAACAAAACACCTATCTGAAAAGAAGACACTTTTTGTGACCTAGGAAAAGAGAAGTTGAGAAGGAATATAATTGCTCTAACAAAGACATCAGAAGAAAGGTATGTTCAAGGTAAAAATTCATGCTACAAAAATAACAACAAATATACATAATCCGACCTCAGATAAAGTAAAGCAGGATGTAAAATGAAAGTTTCTGGAAAATAATAGGCACAGGGAAGACAGAAAAGCTTAATTAGGATCATGTAATGTGATTACCTGCTGGCGACTGGACCCACTTCTCAGGAGTCATCCATCCTACAATCTGACCCCAGTTACTCTTTATTCTGTTTCTGTTATAGATAGTTTTCATATGTAAATACCCTGTCTGTCATAGGGCAAGTTATCCCACAGACATAGGAGATCAGTAAGAAATACGTAGGAAGACCAGGTCCAGGAAACATAGACAGGTATTGGGATTTTCCTCTGTCCCATAAAGATTATGATTGTGTTGTTTTGCAATATCATTCAATTAAGAATAGATTCACGAATGCATGAGGAGCCAGTTGAAGAAACAAGAATTGTTCATTCTATTTTTAAATAGCAATGAAAGCAATTTTCAACTGAAGCTCACATTATCATTGAATCTAATCAGCAGCACCTAACTTATTTCAAATAAGATCCTGCTTGT
Organism: Charadrius vociferus; assembly: GCF_000708025.1. Classification (NCBI taxonomy): domain Eukaryota; kingdom Metazoa; phylum Chordata; class Aves; order Charadriiformes; family Charadriidae; genus Charadrius; species Charadrius vociferus. Next base: position 2,403,924 of record NW_009647401.1, on the reverse strand, counting down.
CAGTCCCAACCTCACTCTTTCTAACAGCTACAAGGGAAACTTTGTGGAGATGCTGTCACAGCTCATTATAGCATTGCACAAAATCGACTGTACCACAGTTCTATCAAGAGCTCTGAATTCAACTGCATAAATTTTAAAGATAATAATAATAAAGTATTTATTATTACTAAGCAATAATAACGAATAGCAGAATTTCCATGTTTTAAGGGTTATGCTCAGACCTAGCATCCTTTGATTCTTTCTCTGACTTCTCTCAACACTAAACATTAATATATTGAGAAATTCCCATTTGTGTACTATAAAGGAAATATGTGAGAGCAGGGTGAGGAAAGAAGACCTTATCTTCCTGATTATTAAGAATTTCATTACTCACTAGTGATAAATACTAATGAACAGAGCGTACTGATCTGTCAAAACAAGCTTCAAAAATCACAGCCCCTCTTGATTCATCATCACTCTTTCAGTTTTTACATAGGATAACATTAATACCAGTCACGACATGGGATAAATATGAATACACAGTATGGGTATATATGTGATAGGTCTATGTTTGGAGACAGGGCTTCCTAAAGGCTTACAAGTACGTTGTAGAAAACATCTCCTGGGAATAAGTTTGTAATTTTATTTAATTCCCCCCCAAAATATTATAATTCTGAGACCAACTCGAATTCCTAGTTCACATGCTATGAGTTTACTTGTGACCTTCCCAGGCTGAGTGAGGTATCTTCTATCTCCCATTTCCAATAATAAAACATTCCTCTCAGGGTCTTCATTACCCATATTAAATTTGTTGCCACTTCAAGAGAAAAGCAGTAATTATCCTAGACATCTACATTTGGTAGAAAGAATTATATAGTAGTATGTCTGGTAATTTCTACAGAAAAAAAACGTCAATTTATCTGAAACTCCCAAAAGACTAAGAATGTGACAACAGTTTGTAAGAGTGATGCATTAATGAGAAGAGATAAGACAAAGAAGTCAAGCGTACATTACATATGCCATTTATAATATGGGTATTGATCTCATTTGCATCATATAGGTACAAATACGGAGATATATGCAAAAAGTGGAAAATATAGCCCAGGATTCAGAAAACAAGCTTAGACAATTTTAGTTTCCTGATTGGGCCAAGTTTTCTTTTCTGACATATGGCAAGTCTTTTCACTGTTGTGCTTCAGACGGCAGTTTTATGATTGACTTCAATGATTGCATATGGAAAATGCTTCCATAAGGAAACAGGAGAGCGAATGAGCAGCAGTTAAATCAGCTCAAGTTAACTATAGAACAACACCGTCACCACCACATTTCTAAAATGGATAGAACAGCTCTCCTACACCTTATGTGGCATCACAAATAAAAAGATTCAGATGCTGCAAAATAAGTGATGGGAACCATGATAAACATCATAAAGAAATAAAACACTGCTATAAAAGACAAAACTAATTTCTTGATAGAAATATATCTCAGAGGTTCATTACATGGACAATATTGTCTACGCACCAGGAACTTGGTATTAAGCTTAGAGACCTACAGATGCCCTGTCATGCCATGTTAGGAACTAAATACGACAGGAATTAAAATCTATAGACAGCTATTTATAACCATTTGTACATAAATTAGTCACTTGTTAGGTTATTTAGAAACAACATGACATACACTACATCTCTACAATGACATGAGCTTGGTAGAAATTTTTTTATTTTTCATGTGAAGGATGCGTGAAGGAATCTGAATTGTTTACATATATTACCCCTAGCATACCAAACTCACTGCCAACTAAGTAAGAAAGAAAAATGAGTATTTTAACAGCCTTCAGGTAACACACTAAATCTTTAACCATCTCTTTTTTTCCTAATAAAGAAATTTAATAATTGGTCTAGAAACATAAAGTCATGAGAGTTTGAACCTTACAATGAGTTCTACAAAGGTTGAGGATGTTGGTCACAGTTTTGCTTTCACTCATTTTAGAAATAAGAAGCTATTGCACAATTCTAACGCAGGGCTAAATAGTAGGGTTCGGGAATCCCACAGTTTCACTGTTCAAGAACATTTATATACTGTATTTTGTACCTATATTTTCCAAGAAAACTATTAAAAAGGGGACTCTCTTGTTCAATTTCAAGAGGAAAGTAAAGCAGCCAGAACTCTGATGAATATGTAATAGAGGTCTCCAGGCATTTTGCCAATAAAAACCTAAATTCAATCTATTTGACTTGGTTTGTTGCACATCTGCACAAGATATAAATGTGATAGTGTTTTTTCCTGCTTTGTCAGTACAGTGTTCTCAAACAAGCGACAGAGAATTAATTAATTATGCAAGGAAATACTAACTACGTGAAAGCAATGAGGACATCAGAGGAGCCACTCCTGAGCAGCAGACATAATAAACCCATGTATATCTAATAAAACTAGTTGAAGGGCTGTGATAACAGGAAGACAGGCTCCCATTCCGCAATCCCCTGGAATTTCTGCTTCTAAGCACTTAGATTATTCCTGCCCTGATCAGTGCAACTTTAATAGGACACAATGCACCAACGTCAGCCTGAACTACTTAAGAGCAAAATCTGGTTCATCGGTGCCTTATGTTGGCACACTGCCATTCCGATGATGTTCTCTTCTTTACTTGAATCTTGCAGAGCTCCCTCTCTGTGCAGGTGGTAGCCACGCATTTTGCCCTGTGAACCTTAAGAAGTACTCTTTATACTCTTAAATAGTAAAGTTCAATTCATTGATGGAATCTGACTTCTGTTTTGGGGAAAAATAGGGTGAAATAGAAGATGCAGGGCTGAAGGTGGTGGTGGGGGGAAATTACTCCAGTGGATTTATCAGGTCTGTTGCCACTTAAAACTTTTAAGCTGTGCAAAGAGTTTGGGATAAGGCAACCTCTGCGCAGAGTTTACAATCTTCCAGTACAATCCTACAATCCTTCTGAAGTGCTTATGTGGACTAACCTTGATTCTTTTCAGAAGGGACCCACATCCAAATTGTGGCTGGAATTTGGTCAAGTGTTAGTTACCACTGCAAACATGTCAGACATGTACTCAACAGCTCCTGATCTTCTCAAACAATTATTGTATGGGTTGTACCACAGCAGCTCTTCTGTGTAATTCTTGCACCAGGGCTCCTTTTCTCTAAAGCCATACTGGATAGCATAAACCAAATGCACTAATTCAAACAAACACATAATTTCCATTTTTTATGTGCACAAGAGAAGCTAACCACACAAGATTCAGAACAGTTTTCTTCAACTACATCATGCCAAATGATTTTGGTATTGTTATTTTCCAGGTACTGCCTGGGCCAAACCAATGAAAAAAAGTTCAAGCCACTTGGTCTATTAAATTGTAGGTAGGAAGTAGTACAGGCAAGCTTCTGTAATCAAGGAAACATTTGTTCTTAGATCAGAGTTTTGATTAACTTTTCACTATTATTTTTATTTAATAAAACAAATTTGTAGTGATTATTCCAAGATAGGCTAACAAAATATTTTCACTTGCAAGATCTCAGGCTGAATTTACACTCCAAACAAATCAACATTATCACTGACTGTTGACTGGAAGAAAAGGAAAATTAAAAGCAGAAGAAATCACTATTTTATCTGATCAACATAATTTGATTTTAAATTCAATTATTATAAAATGCCCCACATCAAATCTGTAAATTCAGCTTTAAACTAGAAACAACTACTCTTAAGGAGTACAGAATAGCAAACTCATTATTGATTCAAAGAGCAGTCATCCAAATTCTGTGTTGTTCTTTCTACCCTAGTCTCATTCAGCTCTTGTCTTCATCTTTGCCTCTGTGAAGCTAAGCAGCCTGTACAATTTTAAAAAGACCATAAAAGTTTATATTGCAGAATATATTATTTGATTAAAACACAAAAAAATCTCAAGTGTACATGAAAAAGTATAAATGAAAAAGGTTAGGCAACTTAGTAAGTGAAAAAGTGTAATATGCAATAAACATATGTCTTACTTGTTAGAAGGTATATTTAGGGGGCAGGCACACAACTGACAGTCTTCAGCTGTCCCTTTAGTAGGATCACCATAGAAGCCAGGAAGACATCGATCACAATATGAACCACCTGTGTTGTGCTTGCAGTCCTAAACAGAAGATGAAAAGTACAAATTCACAATTAGAGAACTTACATATGGAAGGCCCTTGAAGGTCATTCACCTAGCCCATCCTCTCCACAGGACTACAACATGTATTCTAATTTTCTGCTGCTGGTTGAGGAATAGTTCTAGAGGTTACCTATCACAATCAGTGCTTCACACATGTCAGGTATCTGTGATCTTTTGGATCAGTCTTCTGTATGTAAAACAAAAAGAATATTTACCTGCAAATCTTTCTCTTTCCACCATACAACAGCCGCATTATTGTTTTAGCTTGCTTAAAGAAAAGCAACATTCAGAGAAGCACAAAACAGGTTTAGTATTGCAGTCTTGCAACAGGCCATATTTTGTGACAAACAGTTTTCAGATGTTGATCCCAGAAACACAGCTCAGGCTAGATAAATTATAAAAATGAATTATTACATTTCATGTTTAAGTGCATTAGCTTTTTTTGCAAGGTATGTGGCTAGCAGCATACTAAACATATTTGTGAACAGTAGCAAAGCCTGAATTACTTAATTAATACTTATTTGCTAGAATAGCACTCAGACTATTTTATGAGTAGAAACAAGGATGTGTATATTGTATATAAGGCCCTATCCAACAGTTTGTGTTCCTCTGTGTAACTGGCTTTCCTAATACAAGAGACAGTTTATCTGAGCATATGAAACATCCAACATAAAAATGGCAGCACTAGATCTGCATTTTTGCAGATATATAACCTATATATATGTATAAAACCTTTGGCCTGATCTCAAATTAAATGATCTTTGGCAGCACGGGAATTGGTTCTCTGAGAAAAGACATCCCATGGTGACTTGCAAGAACCAAATTTTAAAGAGTAATTACCCTTTCTACTCTTCTTCCCTCTCATGATATAGGATTTAGAAATTCTAAATAATTTGGCAGGATCCATGATAGGCTCAGAAAATTAGTTTTCTGGCTTAAACTCTTTCCTTTTTTTTTTTTTTTTTTTGCCACATTTTTAGCATACCACACTATTCCTTTCAGTCTTATTTGCCACAAGATACCCAAGCGTAGCCCTTTCACAGTGTAAAACCAGAGAAAGTGGGACAAATGGTTCTGGCTCTTAAATGCTGTCTTGATGTGCTTGGGTATAGACTGAAAAAGCATATGGCAACTTGAAAAGACCAAAATGAAAGCCATGAGAGAGATTTTATTTAATGGGGTGTGTTTTGATCTGATTTAGAAAATGGGCCAGATCAAATCTATAATCTGTTTCACCCAAGCTGCTGCTTAAGAACTCTTGAGTTTGTTTGTTTTTATAAGGTGTAGGTATTTCCACACATGATTGAATTTAAAATATTTTTAAGAACACTTCAAAATTGTTTTCTCATTTTAATAAGTCACGCATATGATACTGCATGATATTTGACAGCCTCACTGTCTGAAAGACATAATGTATCCTCAATAAAGGATTAAAAAAATAGCACTATTCTAAGGAACACTGATTTCTTCTTCACAGCTTTCCAGGATTACAATGATTTGTATGAGGTTTTTTTGCATTGTGCTCTGCATAGGCAGTACCATACATTTGGGCAGCTGAAAAAGCAGTCATGAGCGCACTGGAGTCAAAAGCATCTGTATCCAGAAATGTTTTTGCTATTTAAAGGGTGCATTCTTACTGCTTGTGTATACAATCAGCATATCTTTGAAATGAAAGCATTAGTCACAATATTATATTTTCACATATTTGGTAGATTGTGAGCTAATACCAACTACTGAGACTCTTAGTAAAATAAAATTATGGCTTTAGAACTATCAGCTGGGTCAAATTCTACTTCATTAGGTCATTTAAGTCCATATGATTGTTACTTCAAGTGCTGCCATTCAAAAAGAATCTACTGGCCACACTGAAAAAGTAGCTGGAAACATTAAGATATGCTTTTAAAAGAAGATGTGACAAAAATAATTTAAGTGTTTCAAAAGAAAAATCCTTTGCAATTCAAATTTTTTAAGGCATCATGTCAAATTATTTGTACTTTTTTCTGAAAAATAATGGATTGTTCTTTTGTGTTAAGTTTAGCTTTAAATATCCTCAGACATATCTTAATGTTTTTGAAGAATATGAACGGCTTATATGTCAAGGATGTTATTAAAGTGAGAGGAGCTAACACACTATTTTAAAGCTACACGTCTCTTACAGAGTAGCATTTGCAGCTTCTGCTTTTTTTTTTTAAGTAAAAAACCCAAAACCTTCCATTTTGTAGGAAATAATTTCATGTTACAAAGAGCTGACCTTCTTCTGTTTGGTCAATTATTTTCTGAAACTCTAACGTCAGTAATTTCCACGTACTGTGTCTAATTCTCCTCAATCCAGATCTGTGTATCCGCTTACTTCTTCACCATGAATAAATAAATTTAAGAACAAAAAATAAAAGAACCCCACACATATAGTACCAAAATCTGAGCATATGTTGCACTGTTCGAGTTTAGCTGAGAAATAACGATCTTGTGTGGTCCTATACTTTTCTCCCCGAGTCAGTCTGGATTTTGCAGGACAAAGAACGAGGATTATGTAGTACATAGATGTGACATAAGTGGCCTGTTCTCTTCAGTGATGCATTAGAATTTATACTAATTTGCCAAATTTTACGGAAATAGATGAGTTATTAGCTCTTCTAAAGAAATTATCAATACTCATGAAAAATTCGTGTTTTCTTCATATCAATTGGTTGAATCTGTTTGAAACTTGACGAATATACAGCAATGGTTTTGAGCATCATCTAGTTTGAGCAATGTCTAATTATACTGAGATTATTTCTTTCAAACATGCTTAAGTTTTAATTTCCTGTTCGTAGGAACATTTAATTATTTTGTGTCATGAGACTGGGTATAGAGGAGATCATGATCAACTGTCCCTAACCTGCTCAGTACATTGTATATGATTTCTTTTTATTGTCTTGGAAACATAATTTGCTCCAACACACTGATCTATTCCCTTGGAGATATAGTTTGTTCCAACACATTGATCTAGTGGTTTTGGTAAAATCAATGCCTTGTTCCATAGATCCATTGACTTAGTGGCCAGGAACAATTTTAAGCTCAAATCTTTATGCTTTCAAAATTCCAGGTATTGGATCTTGAGCTATTTTGAATACATCAATTTTCCGGGTGTCTTTTATCTCCAAACACCATTAAACTTCACTTAGACAACTTCTGAATAAGCAAGACTCTGGAATTTATTTTTGTCCAAAAGTTCATGTACGACTCAGACCTTGTTTCCCAAAGACTTTATTGCTGATGTCCTGGAGTGCGTTTTCCACCATTTCCCACCGAGCCAGCTCTCCCTGTCTTGGAAGAAACCACACGGAAATTTTTATGCCCAGTATCATGGAACCGTAAATTCACACTGAAATACACTCCTGCTTCGCTGCATATGCAGCTGAGCATATAGCAACATGGAAAGAAACATTCTGACTAGAAGGCTAGTGATGAAAATAAAACTTTAGTCAGGGCATATGACTGAGTCCAAGATAGTGCCTTTGGCACGCTGCTGCCGTTCCTCAGGATATCTGTCACAGAGACAACCAGGGAGGCTGCTAGTTTAAGCTCGTTAAAGAAAGCAGAAAGAGTGAGCCTGGGTGCTTATTTTAGTATATTCCCTGGCCATTTAGACCAGACAAAGGTATTGAGTCTTTGGGAGCATGAATATGCTCTTCTGGCATTTTCAAACTACTGTAATGTCAAGATTACACAGACAATTCCCTTTCCTGGTGTTACAAATGCAATCGGGACGTTGCAGAGGCTTTACGTAATTTTCTCCTGTGGCATAGCCTATACTGCATTCAGCCTGGGATCTGTCATTTTGTTACTGTGTATATGAAGATGGGTGAAGACATTTTGTCGCTCCCGTGATGAAGACTGTCTAAAGCAGATGTCCGCTAGCTCTGTCACTGGCCTCAATCTACATGGTATGTGCTGTTTACACACAAAGGAATAAAATACAAAACGGATGCCAAGGGGGACAGCCCCCTTAGCCATTTGAGCGTATCTTAGGGGAGAAAGATCTACTTTCTCTGGGCTTACTAATGGGAACGTAGTGTTCTGCAATCAATGAAACACCTTGAAATGTATTTGCTTTTCACAAGGTTTAGGTTTAACCAACCTCCTGAAGCTACCGTAAATGTGTGTGCGTGTAACGCTACAAAAGAGTATTTCTGAACGTTAGAACTTGCCCTATGTACCAAAGCAGTTATGTATATCACAATGGTAACGAGAATGATGTATCATGCAGCTCTATATGGTTGCTGTGGGGATCAAAGGGCTTTGCAGGTTACTGCAAGATATGCGTTAAGATGAGCTTTTTATACAGGCCTATGTCGAAGCAGATGATTTGAGCTTTTATCATGAGTCAAAAACATATTTCAGCTGCTTTTCAACTACATTTCAAAGCTGAGGAAGAGCAAAAAGAAGTATCATATCAGTAAATTAGGTGCCTAAATTGTCTGTTGTATTACTGAAAAAACACCATGAATAATAATAAGGCGGCCAAAAGGCTGTGTAAACCTCAATAGAAAGAATGCCTTTGATGTGAAACATTTCTCTTTTTCAGCATTCAGACTTCTCTCTCTTTCACTTCAAAAGGCTTATGATCCAAATTGAACAGCAGCATTTAATAGCCTGCATGGATACTAACCAATCTAACTTCACTTTCAGTTTTTTCAAAGTAAGCTGCAAGAAAATCCAGAACTGATTTTAAGCTCCCTGTGCGCCTCTTCTTTATAGGATGATCTAGCATAAGCTCAGACAGAACACATAAAATACAGAACGCTTAATAACGCATATAAATTAAAGTACATTTTCAACTAGTTATTTTCCACTTCCTTATCAGTGCTGTGTTATCAGTACACCAGCACCCTTAAAACATCAGAAGGGGGAGCTCTACTGTCTCAGTCAATAGTTCACATCAGCTGTAAAATGAAAAAGCACTACGATATGCAACTGTACCGCCTTCTCTCACATCCAGGCCGGAGCCATAGACAAAAATAAAGAGGGAACTCGTGCAAGGGCTAAAGCTTGAAGACAGATAAGCAAGCAACCTTGGAACTCATATCTGGCTATGCACCCCTAAGCAAAATAGTCAATAGTTATGATACACCTTAAACAGGATTCTCCGTTCCTTTTCTTTTCTGTTAATTGATTTTATCCCACACCAATGTTATAGACATCATAGCTGGAGGCTACAGTCGTTAATGCAATAAATTTTATCTTTGTCAAGAAATGCAAATCTGTATTACCCTTGTGATAAATATTTTCACTGCATCTAAGTGAAGGATTCAAAACACAACTGTCATGTCAGACATATTTTTCATCCTAGGTACTTCTTTAAGGCTTACAATATAATTAGATTGAGAATCATTTTAAGCTTCTATTCATGAAGAAGCAATTTGAAAAATTCACTGATCCACACATTAAGGATATCTTGTTTTGCATTGCAGTGCTATTAAACATCTTGTCTGGGCAAAACAGGAAGACCAGTGATAATTCTAAGTGCCAAACTACATTGCAAAAAGCCTGAATTTTCATTTTGGATTTTTCCCAGCATCTTTTTCTTAAGGAAATAAAAGGGAACATTTAGAAACATGCACAATACAGAGTCTGCTTGAAATTCTGCAGGGAAATGAGAGTATGATATCCCACTAAACTGGCACTGGCTCAAATTGTGTTTCTGCAAGACTAATGAAATGAGAAATGTTGTTTCAAGCTTCATGCCATGTCAGACAATATAAAACTAAAAATGCCCTTGAGTTAATCAGAACAGTCTATTCAGCATAATTCACCCACTCCAAAAGGCTACTGAAGGGGTCGGAAATAGTGGTGTGCTGGTAGGCTTTCTATGGAAAATATCACAGATTTAACTGCTGAATTAGGAGGTAACGACATAAAATCTCCATAGCTCCGAGCTGATTTAGCCAAAATCATATGCTTTTATTATTTTTTTAAAGTACAATTTATTAAGTGTTTCTTCCAGGAATTTAGATGAAGGAAGCCATTAACAATATCTTCTTGTCATACTAGAACAGAATTTACAAAGTTACCTGCTACATACTATAAATTAAATACACTGCAGGAGACAGATGGGAGGGGAAGAAAAATATCTCATGGAACAATATTGATATATATGCTGCTTTCTGCATACCATACTTATACTATTGATTCTATTTCAAAACATAAATCCTATGTGAATAAAAAATTCCTTTTGTTTAACCGTAGAAGCTACCATATCTTGGTGTGAGGGGATCCTTAACTTCATCAACAGTTCAACATACAGATCTCTCCTGTCAATCACTGGGTTTTTTCCTCTTTGAGTATTTCAGGTCTCAGAGGTTGTTAATTCAGTTGCACAGGTATATTGAACTGATGTTGACCATGTCCATCAAGTTTCCTGTAGTGACACTTACCAGGCATTCCCCTGTGATATCATCACACAATTCTGCATGACCAAAGCATGTACATGGTGCACAGACTCCACCAAAAATTGTGCCATTCACACGCCGATGTCGAGGCCAGCAAGACTGCAAGATAAATTAGATAAAAAGTTTAACTCTTGCTTGAACAGGGAACGGGACATCATTTTAAAAATATTGTTGAATTTGATACTTGCATACACAAAACCATATTTGTCAAATTAAAATACCAACAGTTCTCTAGAAATTTGTTCTTCCTGGTGCTATGGCTTTGCACTGACCTTAGCCTTACTGGCAGGTGTGAGATTAGAGGAAGCCTTAACTTGATCATTCTTCTGAAATGGTAAAATAAAGCAGAGAAATGAAGAACTGAAGTATGACAGCATCAAAGCAAGAGGTACAGATTGAAAAATAGCCAGAAGGCAAAACACTGAAGGAAAGAGAAGGAGGGAAGAAAACCCCAAAACAACAAACAACGTTTCTGGGAAGTTCAGCTGCAAAGAGCAATCAAAATACCATTTAGTCTTCCTTGTTTGGAGTCTTAACAGAAAGCTACTCTGAAATAAAGCATGGGCTGAAAACAAAGCCCTCCCTTTATTTACAAATTGTGCTTCTTAAATATAAGGTATAGTCATTTCCCTTTAACACGGTGCTCCAATTTTTTATTTTTTTGTTAAATTCAGATCAATATTAAATGCATGGCCAGTTTTTCCTTAGAAAAGGTGACATCGTACAACTGTGATACATCAGCAAAAATTCAGCTATTCAATTTCTTCATAATAAGATGTCAAGCGGCAGTCTTCCTTACTATATATCTCACAAATGGCTTTATAGTTTTTGCAAACTATCTTTCCTCAAAAAGAATGCTCATGTGATCTAAGGATTTTGCATAATATTAAAAAGTGCATGACAGACTGTTGACCTTCAAAAGTATCTGGCTAATACAAAGAGAAAGTTTGCTAGTGATAGAATACTCATTAAATAAAGAAAATCCCTTCCCCTTCACATACACTCTTCAAAAAGGTAACAAGAAGATTCTCTTTTATAAAAGTAGAGACAATGTCCCTTTTTGTCTTACTCCTACAAAACGTGAGAGTAATTTGAAAATGAATTGAAATGATTCTATTTTAAAAAAATCCAAAACCTGAGACATAAACCTTATTTTTCCTTCTTTTCATTCTAACAAAACCCATAAATACTAAAAATTAAAATTCCGAGTTATAAAATCTAGAAAAGAAAAACAGGTTAAAAAGAAATTGCCTATTTTATCTCTGTGGCATGAGGTGCAACTGCCTCAGCTTTTTCTGTATAAATCTATAAATCTTTTTCCTCTTTTGCTGATTCTGAAACAAGTGATCTTGTTCACAGGTATACATGATATTGCACAAGATAAGGCTCCAAAGGCCACTAATTCTAAGGACTTAGACATGGAATATCAACAGCAAGGCTTAGAACAGAACTAAAATAAAACTTTACAGATTGGGATAATAAGAAAAGAAATTATGTAAAATTCAGAAGTCAGGAAAGCTCTTGACCATCATAGTGATTCAATTTAAACACAATTTCTACCCCAGTAGAATAAAGAAGTAGATAGAAAGGGAACAAATCTGGTGAAGAAGAGCAATTAGATGTGAAGATGTTGACGAGTAAAGGCCAGAAGATTCACACGAGTAGAGCAAAGTAACTGTCACAAATTATTCCAATCTGTATTTGAAATTTAAAATTTCATCTGCTGTACCTATGCTTATGTTTGTTCATTTCTCAGACACGTGAGCAAAGACATTACAATTTACTTTGACTAGAATCTTATAGAAAATTAATTCCAAATTTGTGTAATGGAAGAATCTCATAAGAGACAGCATATTTTAAATGGGATTGGTTGTCTTCTGAAGACAGATCATGCCAAAACATTCACATCAAGAAAATAAAGTAAATAATGGTTGGGTTTAGTGCTGTGGCTTATATGCCAGGTATCACAACACCATTATGCAGGAAACAAACACATACATTAAATTAAATGAAGAAGATAAAATGAAACTGAAAACCTGCACAAAATCAATAAAAATTAAACTCTGCTGGGTGGAAACTGGAAGAATCAAAGTGTTGGACAAGATCAAAAGTACTCAGAAGAAACAAATATGGTATTCTAAAAAAACCCCACATTTTCAATTTACCTTTCCATACTTTCTCAACTGCTAGTATGCCTCAAAATCTAAAACTCCACTGCTGTTTTTTTCTTGTTTGTCATTGTTATAAAAAGCACAACCATTTACTCAGAACACTAAAATATTCCCCCATTTTTTTCTATCAAGCACAACTGTTCAATGCATATCATATGTTGAAACTCTGCTACAAAAGACTTATGAGAAACAAATTCAGTGAATAAAGGCACGGAAACGAAAACTTAACTGTGTCATTGTTATCATAAGATAGGCCAGCTTTGTCAAATGGCATTTCTGAGCTGTCCAAAACACTCTGAAATTCAGTGAGAGGACACAGGAAAAGTGTACCTATGCAGAAGTCCATCATATCTTCTTGGCTTTCAGTCTTGGGAGGAAAACCAACATACAGGTAGGGACTACAATATGGTTTAGTTCAATAGGTCTGTAGTTAGCAGTCAGCCAGTGGAGGAATCATAGAGTGTCCATGCAGATACCTAAATGTGTACTTTCTATTGTGGAATACGATCTTAAGTACGCATCACATTTCCCGGACGGTTTTGAACTGGAGAGAAGGTTTAGCATTGAAGGACACAACATTGGACAGAGAATTTCAGCAACACAGAAGCAGGAATTCTACTCAAGTCCTTCAGTTTCTACAACAAAAATAGATATTGAAACATCTGCCATCAGGGCCTTTCCAACTGCTTTCTGGGAAGTCACACCTGAATCTGAATTGAGAGGAAAAATGGACTGGTAAAAAAAAAAAAAAAAGGTGTGAAGCACAATGACGCCTCATCCAGCTTTTGTCTTCAAATAATTGAAGAGACAATGGTTAGACTCCAAAATTATTTCTCAGCCAAGGTAGGCAATATACTTCTCCAGGTTTTTTTTTCTGCCTGTACCATTTTGGAAGTGATAGGAATATCCATTAATTCCTTCAGGCCTTCTTTCTACATTAGTTTATCGAGCCCCAGCGACAAGCAACCACATTTGGCATGAAACTAGACTCTAAGCCCTAAATATCACATATAAGCATGGAAGATTTTAAAGAAAAAGAGAGTTGACAAGCAAATGCCTAAAGTGCCTGTGTAAATGGCACACTGTTTGTAGTTTTGTGAAGCAGAGCATCTTGGTGTTTGAAACTATATCCTTAAAGGCAAAGCTTTTGAAGAATTTTTTTTTTTTTTTTTTTGGCTTCGGTTTCCCCCAAGCTATGCCCACATGAGCTAGTTAATCATATGTATACTTGTATGAATACATTCTGTGTGAACTAATGAATTTCTTAGGAAAGCGGGTATTTTCTGAGCACGTGTGTAAGTTACTGTCTGTAACAGGACCTAACTAAAGTGAAACAATCCTCACAAGAACACACACACAAACCTCAAAGACTCCAGAGCTAATGGCAAAGCCCTGGGAAAACAAAAGAGGACACTCAGCCACATTAACTCAGATAATTTGACCTGGCTTTGTTGTGCAGAGGTCAGATAAGTGCCATTTTCCTTCTAATTGTGGTAGTTTCATGCATTTGTAGTATCAATTGGCTGAAGAGTATAAATACTGCTTTCATTTTCAATTTATTAAGAGAAATGTCTTTTCATAGCTTAGAAATCACCACAGAGGTGTAAAACTTCAAACATTATCAGATATAATGAACCACCACCTAGAAATAAAGGTAACTAGACAAGATATACCAAACAGGAACAGACAGCTCTCTTACTATTTTCTACCAACATAGGCCACTGGTTGCCTACAACTATCACAGCGTTAGCACAATTGATCTAGACTGTGTTGTGATACTCACCTCACACGAGGTACCACCATACCCTGGGGGACAGTCACATAACTCCACTGCAGACGCCACCTTTGTCCCAGTTGAAGTGTGGTCAGCAGCTTCAATGCTAACGCTTCTTAGTCTGGATGTAACAGAAATGAAACAGTTAAAATAGCAAATTAGATGGAAGTATATGTGCAGCTGGATGCAACAAGCAGTATATAGTGACATTCAGTGGCTTGTTTATGTTTTCCTGTTTAAAAATAAGGAGGTTTTCATATTAATCTATTTCTTCCTAAACTACATATCTGTAAGCTTGTTACTATTTTTGCCCATCATGTGAGGGAGAGTATGGTCAGACACACATTGATAAAAACAGATTAAAAAAGTCTCACAGCACGGTACCAGTAGATGGAAGGCTATTCCTGACCTGCAAGCCATATGTGCCAGCTTGCATTGCAGCTATATATATAGCAAATTTGACACTAAGCAGTGTCCTCAAAATTTACAAACCACTACTCCAGCTTTCTAAAATATTACGTTACTAAGTTTTGGTTGTAGGGTATTTTTATTCTGGAGATTTGACCTCTGAAAAAGATTTCACCTCTGTCCAGGAGGATCTAAGTATTATGTGTATGAAAGAAAAAGGTATGTACACGAAAGAAAAAGGAAATCTTCTACTGTATACCTTGGTTTCACCAATGACATAGACAGAGTTGGAGAATTTTCTGTTTCATGCAGAAGTGCCCCTAAAAATAAATGCTACACGTGGGCTAAACAGCCATTGTTTGGCCAAACACTGAATGTGATTTTTATTTAAAAAAACATGGACGTATGATGAGAGAGACAACAAAAATCTGGTGATAATCTTACAGGTAATATGCAAAACAGATGTAGTTTACCTCAACAGTATCCATTTGGGGAAAGGAATTGGGATTTGGGGATTTAATTCTTATAAGAATGCAGAAGGAACATTAAGGCGTTATAGAGGCTCAATGACTTCTATTTTCACCCATCAATCTTAACAGAGTGTTTGATTACTAGAGCTACCTGAAAAGTAGACTTCTTTTGAAGTCTTTTTCAGCAGAAAATACCCTTCTGTCATGACATGCATTTTGTTAAAAAATAATTAATTTTCTTTGGAAAATGTAAGACAAACTTTTTTTTTTTTTTTTTCCCATACTAAGGCATTTATCTTTTGGCTGCCAAAAAATCCTGAAAATTATTTGGATGACCTTGCATAAGAAAACATCCAAGAAAAATATTTTGTTGTTACTGCAGTTGTTGGAGGAAAGGTTAAGACAGGCTATTTTCCCACTCAATTTGATGACTACTCTCAATAAGACAGACATGAAAGTTAAGTGAAAAAAAGGAAAGATTTCTGAAATTAGGATGGGAGCTTCAGAAAACCAGAAATTTTACTATTGCTAGGGGTATGACTGGACTTTGGAGGGACTACCATTGCTGATTGTGTAGTTACAAACTTGAATCTAATTTGATGATACCAGAACCTCAGTAAAACGTTCTTGAAACTATTTTAAAAGATGGGTGCATGTTCCTATTCAGATCTTCAGTAAGATCTCTCACACTTTTCAATATTTCCCCGTTCACTCCACTGCTGCTTGCTTATTTTGCAGTCATTCTTTTGAGTTTTCCTTACAATAAGATAACCAATCTCTAGGGTATTAGATGGTGATTACTTTAACAGTAAAAAATCTTACAATTTAAGGAGAAAAATCTGTAGATGAAGAAACAAGTTAGTAGTGAAAGGCCAAGTTTTATTTATCATTTGAACTACAGCTAGTTGCCTCTCAGCCTAGATCCTGGAACAAAGAGAAGCACTTACACACAGCAACAATCTGCCCGGTATTATCCCACATTTGTATTCACGGAATTGTTCCAATTTTCATTACATTCTGCTATTTGCTAAATGGGATTTTAATGTGTTTAACAGTTTTTAGCATTAACAGTTACTCAGTGAAGAAAGCTGCAGTGATTTTTTTTCTCTCATTTTGATGTTGCAATTTTGATTCCTCGATGTCATTCTGCATTCATTAAAATACATAATGCTGGCAGTAATGGGGCACTGGATCCTGGAGATGCATGAACAATTTGAGATTCGACATCGAGACCAAATATTTAAGCTGACTGTTACTGTCAGCAGGCAACTGTTGACTTCTAAAAACAAACAAGATTAAAAGGGATGGGGACGTTTCAGGCAGTATCAGCATAGTTTACTGTCTGCTATGCAAGGCATCTGAATCGCATCAGCTACATAAGGCACGTGAAGTACTGACCCAATCATTGCTGTCTTGAAACCAATCTGCCTTGAAAACAATTCTGCATATGGAAGAAAGCCCTTCGCCTTTCCTTCCTTCTTTCTTTTTGCATCTAGCACTGATTCCATATGTGGTTGCAAGCAATCCACTGTCCTTAGTACCACAATTTCCGATGCTCATCTAAGTGTCTAAAATACTTACCGCCACTGGCCACTCTGAATATTAAAACTGAAGAAACAGTGCTGCTAAACTTTCTTTGAAGCACAAGCTAACAATATTAGATTAAACAAAATTATAAAAGAGAGCTGTCTTTTCCTGGCCTGTTGCTTCTACCACAGATGGACTTAACGGCAACCATTTGGATGACCTGTCAAGTCAGAGCAGGATCTCAATTTAAACCCAGAAGCTGTAATCACTTTTAAATTGATTGCTGCATTTCTGTGTTCTCATTTTTTTATCCTACTTGATCAACTAAATGAAATCCCACTCACTTGAGAAAACTTCCTGATTATGCCATAGAGCAATAACAACATTCTAAGCTTAAAATGACACAAAAAATATTCTCAGAAATGTGCTCAAGTCAAACTCACCATTACTGCATTAATATTGTTTAATAACTGCTTGAAAGTGTTACTGATTAACTAATGTTTCTAGTAGGTTAAACTAAGAAAGGGTGAAAAATATAATCGTTAAGTCAAAGCTCTTGCTAAGTGGAGACAACTCCACTGATCTTTTAAATCTCTTTCTACATGACTGAAAGAAAGTTGCTTAATCTTACAATGTCTCCATTCTGGTCTCTTCTCAAGCACAGATTATAACAGCACCCTTGGAAATCCTTACACATGTGGTGTCATTATCCATTTTGAAAATTTTCAGTATTTAAATGAACAGGTTGCTTAATATAGCAATCTCTAATTAGTATGTTGCATAATTCTGCTGATGCTTTGAGGCAGAAATTGTCATTCATGAAGGACCTAATAACCCTGTAATATTTCTGTCTCTCTGCCAGACCCTCTTTGCTCTCTCAGAGGAATATCCATCTGTCCACCACACATACCTGTTTAAAAGACAATAAAAAACCCTTAGTTCATATCTACTTATCTACTAAGGCTTAGCTCCACACTATTTTTCTGGCAAAAAATGTCTTCCTTTGAAGCCCATCAACAGTAGTCCTTAATCAGCCCAAGATATCACAAAGAATATCCTCTTCACTGAGTCTGGACATTTTCCCTGTAGTATTAAAGGGGCAGAATATGGAGAAAAGAGTTGTTTTGCGTCATCTTAGAGTTAAGAGCACAGCTTTGCACCTAGTCAGTTTTAGCATGAGTGAAAATCAAAGAGAATATAAAAAAGTCAGAGCTGAGGCATACCCTGAAAAACAGCAATATGCCTACAACAACAGACCATAAACTGGGCTGGATGACAGCAGATACTGTTGCTGCTACATCATGTGACCATGAGCACGCACTGTTCTGAAATTTAACTCCGCCTAATAAATCTCACCCTGATAGTTGAAACTAGATTCCTCCAGTTAAATCAAACATGAAAAACCCAATTCAGCTAATTGTGATAGGAATTTCACACCCTCTCTTCTGTCACACTAAACTGCAGTGAGCACCCTGACAGCACTCAATAAAATGTGTTTAGTTTAGAGCAAACTATTTTCAGAGACTTCTGGACATGCTGATGTTAATCCCAGCAATACAGTAACCATGGCATTCTTCTCTGGCAAGAGACATCATAGGGACTGCTAGAGATGTACCAGTAATATAAAACCATTTCTAGAAAAAAAGATACTCTTCAAAATTACTTCAGTCCCTTCCCCTAACCCCCTTTTAAATCACTGTCTTTAAGGGACCAATCTTCCTACTTGTAATGTCACTCCATCTACAAGATGGTGCCTACTAACCTGCAAAGCATAAATGGTATGTTTGTCCCATAGCTCTTCCTGAAGAATGTTCCCAAGACATGTTTTTGGAAAGTTATCTATAAGATGCCACTAAAATGTTCCAAGGGCTGAATATGAGCAAGAGTACACAACAGTGAGGCCTCACACATGGCCAAATAGCTTAAGCAGTAATCTGGGATGCAGACGGCGATGCATAGTCTTCCAAATGTGCCACTGACAGGTCTGCCACTTCGTACTTAGAAGTCACAAACTATAGCCTGTGCAGTTCTGCATGTGCGTGCTGACCTGAGCTCTAAGTTGTCACCCAGAGGGCATCTGATCCATCCCACCCCCACTGTTCCACAGTAGAGGCAAGATGGAGCCAGCACATGTCCAGCAAAGCACTTTCTTCACAGATTTTAACTGCCAAGACAAAGTGGTTTTTGCAGGAAAGGTCTCCGTCTCATTCTAGTGCAAGTGTCAGTACACAAATGTATATAAACCACTGGTAGCTGAAATTTGCATTTCCCATAATACTTAGTTAAAACCTTTGCCCCAAACAAAGACAATTATACATATCTCCTTTAAAGCAGCACAGCATAAAAGCCCCTATTGTTCAGCCCAAAATTGCTCCTGCACTCTTTTAATCTGGAAAATTCTGGCTAATTTTTTAATTTTATTTTACTTGAATGGGAACAGAGTGGAGGAAAAGCACTGACTGAGCTCTCACTAATCTCAGCTGTAAGCTGTGGATTAATAGCTTCTCATGGTCTGCTCATAGCGCATAAGGGAAGAGCTCTGGCCTGGTGGTTTGACTCTCCTCTAACACCAGGGTGGGAAGGTGGTGGGCAATGAAAGGTTTTCAAACTGGATGCAGGGCAATGCCAGATTGATGACCAAGTGAGCAGATTAGGAAACAGTTTGGCTTAAACTCAAGCTAGTTATGATTCACAAACTTATTTACAGAGAGGTAATATATACTAATTAACCACAGAAAGAGATTGAAGAAATATGAATTTCTTGCAGGGAAAAAATGTACACTGCCAAAGCTCAAATCAGAAAACAGTATGCTGTTGACACAACCTGCCTTTCAATTTAGGATGTATTTTAATTACCTAAGTATTCGAATGATGGTTGGATTGCTTAAGAAATTTCACAGTAGCAAAAACTGTGTCTATGCTCGCAGCAAATAATCTCTAATGTGCTATCAGCTCCCTCCATTCCAAATTGGCTTACGCTGCTGAATCCAGTGATGTGTAGGTTAGAGAACATTTCAGGTTTCATGCCTTGTGAGTAGAAAACTACTATGCAATCAATTCCATTGCACATTTGAAAAATATTATTTATGCCACGTAACTATCAATGTATAGTCAGAGTGCAATCATATACTATCAGGAGAGAGGCTGTCTTGTAGCCCACCTGGAATATTTGCTCATGCACTTGGGAAAATTTAAAATGCAAGAGGAGCTTTACAGGTTCAACCACACTGCAGCCAGTGAGATAGAACTGTGTCATCTCACATAACGTCTTTCATTTTATCAGAAGACTTGGAAGGGTTCATATGAAATCAGTGGTTTTAAGCAGTCCAGACAGCAACATGACATAAACCAAGCGAAAGGCTTTGGGATTACCCATTTCTGTGTGTGGTACTGATTAAAAACATAGAAAATTACCCTCAAGCCACTTTTCCAGCTTAGAGACTTAGGATATTATTCTCTGGTCCGCTGTTAATGTGGTCCAGTATGCTCATTAAATGGGGAAAACAATCTATAAGCAATATATCAACTCTTTCTTCCACATGTCATTACTGCACTCCATGATTTACCATATACATGGAAATTACAGTGTTCACAAAATAAACATACAGATAGAACTGTCATTCATGCCTTAATAGTCCACGTGATTTCATTTTCTTGCAAGGCTGCTTCTTTCTGTTGTCTCTCCTCCTGCCTACCCAAAATGAAAAAATGCTAACAAATGTTTGAAAGTGTAAATGAATGCTATGGATTTCATGATAATAAATTAGTGTGTTTTAAATTACATCAGCTTAATTCTCTGAACATAGAAAACAAGTATTTTGAGATGCTGCCTGTGGCAAAGGGACACGTTTCCCACATTCACCTGTAGATGGCATTCATCCCATAGCTGTACGTGGCTCTTAAGAGGATCCTCTTCACATTTGCAAGGATAGTCATGAACTCCCTCCTGCTGACTGGAACATCAGTGCCATATACAAAGAAAGATTCTGGTTTCAGCACAATTTCTTCAGTGTGCTCTTCAGAAGGCTGCAGGTGAATCCCCTCTTTTGGAGTGCTGATTCTCAAGTCACCTCCCTGGATAGAGCCATGAGAGAGAGACATTTAAATTTGAAAAAAGTCAGGAAAAAAGCTCTATCTGTAGCCAGCTGGGGTATGAGATTTATTGAATAATATATTTTACAAGAATAATAAATATCAGGAATAACATTCACCTTTCATAACCCTGAAATGGGCTTTGTAAAAACAAAAGCAAATTCATACAATGCACAAAAACAGGTCTGAAAGAATGTGGAAGTGTTACCTCGAACAAACATTTTATTTCATAGAATAATAGAATGGTTAGAGTTGGAAGACCATCTAGTTCCAGCTCCACTGCCATGGGCAGGGACAGCTTCCACTAGACCAGGCTGCTCAAAGCCCCATCCAACCTAGCCTTGAACACCTCCAGGGATGGGGCATCCACAACTTCTCTCAGCAACCTGTTCCAGTGCCTCACCACTCTCACAGCAAAGAATTGCTTCTAACATCTAATCTAAATCTGCCCTCTTCCAGTTTAAAACCATTACTTCTCATCCTAGCACTACACTCCCTGATAAAGAATCCCTCCCCGGCTTTCCTGGACGCCCCCTTTAGGTACTGGAAGGCTGCAAGAAGGTCTCCCTTGAGCCTTCTCCAGGATGACCAACCCCAACTCTCTCAGCCTGTCTTCATAGGAGAGGCGAGCCAGCTATCTCATCATCTTTGTGGCCCTCCTCTGGACTCACTCCAACGGGTCCATGTTCTTCTTATGTTTGGGGCTCCAGAGCTGGACTCAGTACTCCAGGTGGGGTCTCACCAGAGCGGAGCAGAGGGGCTGAATCACCTCCCTTGACGTGCTGGCCATGCTGCTTTTGATGCAGCCCAGGATACGGTTGGCTTTCTGGGCTCTAAGTACACATTGCTGGGTCATGTTGAGCTGCTTCTTATGCACCAACATCCCCAAGTCCTTCTCCTCGGGGCTACTCTCAAGCCATTCCCTGCCCAGCCTCTCTTTGGGCTTGGGATTGCCCCAACCCATGTGCAGGACCTTGCACTTTGCCTTGTTGAGCTTCATGAGGTTTGTGTGGGCCCACCTCTCAAGCCTGTCCAGGTCCCTCTGAATGGCACCCCTTCCCTCCAGCGTGTTGACCACACCACATAGTCTGGTGGTGTCGGCAAACTTGCTGAGAGTGCACTCAATCCCCCTGTCCATGTCGCCAACAAAGATGTTAAACAGCACCGGTCCCAATACCAACCCCTGAGGGATGCTACTCGTCACTGCTCACCACTTGGACATCGACCCACCGACCATAACTCTTTGAGTGCAGCCATCCAGCCAATTCCTTGCCCACTGAGTGGTCCACCTGTCAAATTCATTTGTCTCTAAATTAGAGACAATGATTTCTTCATTATTCCTGATAAACAGGAATAATATAGTTTTGTAAGCTCCTGCAATATTGCCAGAAGCTCCTTGAGATACTGAAGATTTTAGTTCTCTAAAATGCGTCCATTTTCTGATACTATAAATTAGCTGAAAGTACGTTGACCCTGCTATTTTGTGTCCTCAGCCACCAGGCTTCATGCTGAACATTTGAAGAAGTAGGCAATTTTCTTTCTTTTTATTTTGTTGGTAGCTGAAAATACAATCACTTTACCTCTATGATGACATCAGATTGAACCATCAATTGAACTGTCTCTTCTTCCTCTGTGAAGTCATAGAAGACTGTAAATTTCAGATATCCTCCAGCCACTGCTACCTGGGGAGAAAAAAAGACAGAAGAAAACCAATTAATTTAAAGAAAACAGGCCTTAACCATTTGGAGGCAGTTTTCTCCAGCGTCAGCATTTCCCAGAAAGAGACTTCTAGTGTTGCAAAACCGTATGCAGATACCTGGGGTTTACAACTCTATGGACCATTCCCTTCTTGCTCAACCATCTAGAAATTACGCTTAGTCATTTTTCTTCTATGCCTGTTGAAGGCTGCAAATTCCTTAAACACATGGACAAACAAAGTAACCAGAAACAGATCTGAAATCTATGCAAATTTCCACTTGATGCTGACATTAGATTTTCAGTGTATTTCAGTTATATGGTCCTCATTTAGGCTGGGTATCTACATCAGCAGCCTTAGCAATCTTTAGAAGATTCAATAGTTTCAATTTTGTTGATGGGGCAAACTACCAAAAAAGAAAAATGCCCAGTGATGTTTTTCTTAGAATGAACTGTAACCTAAAATCAAGTAAGAATTTTTCCTCATGGAGTCAAATAAATTTACTTTAAAAGAATGCTCCAGCCCTTTCTCTCTGGTTGACTCAGCCTTCAATGTGGGAAGTCAATAACCAGACTCTTGTGTCATACCAATATATTATTTCTGTGCTCTTTTAGCCCCCAAAACCATGACACTGACACTAGCTTTTCCCTGAAAAAATGGAAAAAGTAGATCAGTTTTAGGATGCAAATCAAAAGCTGCAGAGTTGAATGACAGAGTTCAGTACAAAACCAGTGCCTTTTGTTAATTGTTTGGAAGCAGAATAAGTAAATCAGAGCTTTTAAGAGCTACAGTTTAGGTTTTAAATGCATCTGCCTCATACTTCAGCACAATGTGAGCCTCCTCTCAGAGACTAGTAAAGCCATAGGGATCCTTTTGCCCTTCCAGTGCATACTGCTGACCACAGAGCAAACTCATGAGTCTTCTACAAGGAGAATAATCTGGTTATTCTCAAGGACATAATGTACTATCTCTTGTTGATCATACTAGATGGTTTTGCACACAGTAACAGAAACTACTGAAAGTCATCAACTTCATTAGTTTATGATGCATCTAATTTAAGGGGAGAAAAACGTCCCAGTATTTAAGGCATGGAAATACACTGATTGTGAATTATCCATGAATGTATAAAAATCCATAAACTGCATCTGAGGCTTTACAGCTAATTGCTAGGTTAAAGCCAGAAAATTCACTCCAATTCATAACCCAAAGCTTGGATCATAGAATCATAAGATCATAGAATCATAGAATATCTCAAGTTGGAAGAAACCCATACGGATCATCAAGTACAACTCCCTGCTCCTTGCAGGACTACCTAAAACTAAACCACATGACTAAGAGCATTGTCCAGATGCTCCTTGAACTCTGACAGGTTTGGTGCCGTGACCGCTTCTCTGGGGAGCCTGTTCCAGTGACTGACCTTAGTGAAGAACCTTTTCCTAACATCCAGTCTGAACTTCCCCTGATGCAGCTTCATTCCATTTCCTTGTGTCCTATCACTGGTCGCCAGAGGGAAGAGATCAGCACCTTCCTCTCTAACGATTCCCCCCTGAGGAAGTTGTAGACTGCGATAAGGTCATCCCTCAGCTTTCTCTTCTCCAAGATGAACAAACCAAGTGACCTCAGCCATTCCTCGTAAGACTTGCCCTCAAGACTTTTCACTATCTTAATGGCCCTTCTCCGGACACACATGAATAATTTGATGTCCTTATATTGAAGTGCCCAAAACTGTACACAGTACTCAAGGTGGGGCCACACCAGTGTAAAGTGGAACAATCACCTCCCTTCATCCCTCAGTTATGCTGTGCTTGACGTACCCCAGGACACAGTTGCCCCTAGGGCACACTGTTGACTCGTATTCAACTTGCCATCAACCCAGACCCCCAGATCTCTTTCCATGGGCTGCTCTCCAGCCTCTCGTTCTCCAATTTGTATGTATAAACAGGATTAACTCATCCCAGAAGCAGAATCTGGCACTTGCTCTTGTTAAAAATTTGATACAGTTGGTGATTGCCCATCTCTCTAGTCCGTCCATATCCCTTTGTAAGGCCTCTCTACCCTTGAGGGAGTCCACAGTTCCTCCTAGTTTGTAACATCAGCAAACATCGGCATGGGATGTTTATCTACATAGTATCCAAACCTGTTAGGACCAATGCTACTACATTCAGCTTTGACTGTAACAACATGAAAAGACTTTTTTTTCCTTAGACACACCTTTTACAGAATTTTTGTTTTGCCTGTGGTCAGGGCTAAACACTGGTTTATAACTGCAAGAGGAATGTAGAAAATTTAGGTAACTAAAATACTGCAAGAAGTACCCAGATTTGCTTTCAGTTTTAGACAAACATTTTAAAACAGTTACTTTTGCAGAACTTTACCATTTCTGTCTCAAGTTCAGACTAAGTACAAGGCTTCAAGTAAAAATAACGGGGAAACAAAGATTGTGTGGTGTCAGGCAACCTATAAAAAATATTTACCAAGACAGGTTTTATTTTTTCCCAACTACATAACCTTTACCTTAGTAAATGAAAATCCAACACGGGGAATTGGTAGATCATACAGAAAAAGAAAAAAAAAAAAAAAAAAAGAAAGGAAAAGTTCTGATTTAAAATAAATGCATATGGAAAAGTAGTTAACAATGTAAATTTTGACCAAAAATCAGTTACAAAGGAGTGGACAAACAGATAATAGTTTAGAGAAAGCAACCAGAATGGATTAGAGAGTTTTAAAATATAACCAACAGGAAACACTAGAGGAAAGGGTTGGGTTTGACTAGTCCAGAAAAGAGAATGTTAAGAGGGAAAAGGAAAATAGTTTACCAAAACATAAAAGAGTGGGAAAATGAAATGGCCATTTTTATTTTCCTGTGGCAACTGCAGGGAAGGCATGAAGATTCAGCTTGAGTATACAGAAAGCCTTCTGACTAAGGATGGTCAAAACAGCATCAAGCTGCTTGAAAATGCTATTGAATTCCTTCATTAAATGTTTAACAGCAGCTCAAACATGTCAGAGATACTCTAGGTATGATGCGTAAGAGTTGGAATGGGACTAAGAAGTCTCTTGAGGTCTCTGCTAGCCACAGCAGTCTGAGTTTCCTGGCTGCAACTGCAAAGATTTGCATATCACAAACAGGATCGCACATTGAAGTCAGGGTCCCAAAATGACACTTATTGGAGACAGTATCTGGTAGTTCAGAATATATATATACCTTGCGAGCTGCATAATACCAATGTAGATTAGAAACAAAATATATATAAAACAAGAAAGTACTACTTCCTTCTGCCATTGTTTATAAAGCTAATTTCCTTCCTCTGTATATTTAAAGTACAAGTTCACTCACAGGCAAAAGAATTCAGAGGTCAATCTATGTGCTGCAGGAACAATTATGTCTCATCTAGTGCAAAAAATACTTTACACTGAATTTTGAATACAAGGGCACCTATGAGATCCCTCCATTTTGGCGTTGTTCTCTGTATCACCCAAAGATTCAGAGTTCTGCCTCAAGGATTGTCATCTGAGGCCATATCCTGCACCAAAGAGAACAGAGCATAAAAGTTCGCCTCGCTGGCGACAAAGGCATGCATTGTAAAGACAAGAATAACTGACTAAAAAGTCAAGAAAGTTCCACAGAATTTACTTTATCTCTCCCACCTGTTTTGAGATTAACACATCAAATATTTCTTCCCAGCTCAGAAGGCAGAATCCATGTATTCAAGAAAAGTCACAGTCTCCCCAAGAAATTAAAGTATAGGAGAGGGAAATCACAGCTATCTTAATTCTAATCCACCAAGTTTCTGGCAGATATTTATTTCGGTTGTTCACGGTTAACTGTACTTCTACTATTATGTTACATGTTGTTAAAGGATATAACCAGAGAGCAGACAAGATTGGTGACGACATCCTGACAGTTGCATTCTGGGTCAGTCAAAGCCCTCTGAAGCAGGAGAGACAGCTCCTTTCCTGTGAACAAACAGCTGTGCTCATCGGGAAGAAAGCCAGAGGGTAGGAGGAAGCACTCAGTACTACCTTGTGTAAGGCGTGCTTTGTTGTTGTGCCTGTCACACTAAAATCACTTTCAAATCAAGACAAATAATAGTAAACCACAAATATTTACAGCATTGAAAACAAACAGCATTGCTACAAATATCTGCAAAGCCATAGATGAGGAAAGCTTGCATCTCTTTGTATGGAAATAAAATTCTTTCTCCTCCTCCACTGAGTCAGTCTGCTGTCAATGCTTTTCTGAGGGAAGCTGTCAGGATCTCTCCTCCTAGTGTCATTGGAGAGTACCTCTTCCTTATACAGCTTTCATAACCCATCTTATTCTTGATTCATTTGGTGATTCACACTTTCCCCCTCCAATGCCTCTTGTAACTCTGCCTGCAAAGTTTTAGCACTTACTACACTAGAGGCTGCCTCATTTCTTCTGAACTACATCTGCCAAATGTAACTTCAGAAGATCAGGAGCTACCTCCACTAAATAGGGTGCTGTTTACAATCCCTTACCTCATTGAGCAGTAAAATGCTCTTCTGTCAGCTAGGAAGAGACCAGACTGTGATTAAAGCATCTAAATATAGGTGCCTGTTTGTGAATTAGATGAGCATGACCCTCCTGAGTAGAAGCCAGATGGAATATACCGGGGCATCTGATACGGCACCATGTGGCTACAGGTAGACAACTGAAATAAGTCCTTTGCACAGTCAAAGAAATCTAGAAAGTGGCTGGTCTGTGGCTTCCCCATCGATGGATGACTTTCTAATAACTTCACTTTGTAATTATATTTTAAAAATAACTTGGAAGACATAAAATACATTTCATTAATGAATAAAGTATTGCACAGTAAGTGTATTATTGAAATAAAAGACATGCACCTTGCTCATACGTTTAGTAGCAAAATCTACATAATAAAAGCATAATAAAAAGCATCAACAAATATCAAGAAGTTGGACAATCTTTTCCATCTTCACTGTTAGTGGTTCTTGCAAAGATATAGTCGCTGACAGGTTGTATTAGAGAGACGAGCATTACAGAGAGTTAATATTTTTATCAGACCAATAGAGCTGCAATACAGCTCTAGAAAGGTGACATGCTTTTGGAAACGTGAACCCTGCTTGCTATTACATTATTGTGTACATAGACATTCAATTAGACTGTATCAAGTGAATAAATGCTACCATAAAAAAAGAAAAAAATATTTACAAATATGAACAGGCAGGACATTTCAATGGAGAAAGCTAGTACACATATTGCTGAATAGAGAACCAAGAAGGAGTCTCACAGCAAGCTGCTGATGGTAACTCAAGGTTTTAAGAGATGACAATGCTCTCTTATTCCAGAAGACATCCCCAAAACAAACAAAAACATAATTTGTTTCCTGATATGCCTGTGAACGTTCTTTTGCTTGCTGTCATGATTATGAGAAATGACACAGATGATCACTCAGTCTTCCAGTGGTTCTGGCATATTCTAGGTGGCAATATCCACCACCAGATACAGTGCATGAACGTAATGAAATCATACTACATACAGTTTAACATTTGCTGCTAGCCTTCTTGAATTTCCACAAAATAGAGCTGCAATAAAATGTTGAAGCTCATTTGGACTCTTTCACCTTCACAAACTCTCTAGGTACATATTTATTTTATTCAGCAAATCTAGAGATACCGGCCACCAGAACATCAGCACTAACTATGTGAAGAAAATGCTTTAAAAAAAAAAAAAAAAAAAAACAAAACAAAACAAACAACACATTGTTCCCAGTTTATTAGTGGTGACCAATTTAGTCCACAATTGACTGGCACCTATGCAGTTGCGATATGATTTGACAAGGTGCTGAACAGACAATGTACCATCTTAACCAATGGCTAAGGGTTTATGTGTTCTTCTAGCCAGCCCCCCAACGAAGAAGGGAATGGACAAAGGGCTGCTTTTCCTAACTTAATTTACCTATGTTGAAGGAAATACTCCACTGTTAAGCCAGCTCTCATCTGGATTACTATCTTCCTTATGGTAAAGCACCAACTAAATTTATGATATTTAATTGGGTTTTGCTGATCCAGTCTTCATGCTGGTTATAGAGTGAGAGAAGGCAGGGACTAGAGAAGAATTCTGATAGAACCATCACCAAGAAAACATCAAACTTATTCATTTAGTAATAGCTCTTAGTAAAGATTGCATGTTTTAGTTCTACTCAAGATTCAATTAGAGATTAAATAGACTCTCCTCTCTTAGACAGACTTGAATTTAGATAGGATATAAAAGCTCTTCTGAGGCATTATAGTAATATTTCAGATAAAGCAGGGAGCAGAATAATCATGTTCCATTTGAATGACAGTATGGTTCTGGCTAGCTTTAAAAAAATGCCAGAGTTCTCTTCATATGGAAGTTACATTTTTCCCCTGAAAGAATGGGGTCGCTCCTGCAACTCTCTACCACCTAGAGTTCCTCCATCTCTATCACACCTTCAGAATCCTACAGTTTCCCTGCTTAAGCACACTCAAAATTCTTCTACATAAATTGTATAAATTGATACTACATTCTACTTAAATTCACTTATTCAGAATACTGCTCCAGAGAAGTTAACAAAACAAGAACGGAATAACCTTATTTAAAGTAACCGACTACTATATTGCTTGGTTCAGTTGCTTTCTGTGAGTGTTTTTCTGCAACGTTGAACCACTCAAAGGGGAAAATGAGCATTTCAAACCATTCACTGTCGACTCCAGTTTCTTGAAACAGACCACACTGATAACCAAGTCACACTATAAGAAGATTTCAAGTCATTCTTTTCTGGAATCTTATAAAAAATGTTACTATACAGCCTTTTTAATTTTTAGTATTTCCTCTGCTGATCCTACCTAAAGGCAGAGTTAAGTCAAGGATGAAGGAATTTTATTCAATGCAGGCACTCATTTGATCACCAAATGTTCTCCAATGTCTAGGCTATATGCTAAGAAATCAAAGAGAAATATATAAAGCATACCAGTGAGAAAACATTTATTTGCTCTATCTCAAATGACATTTATGGAAAACTCAAAAAAAAAAAAATCCTTAGAAAAACTCATTGTGTAAAACGTCCTTCCTTTGTACACTGGACACATAAACAATAAATCTGATTATTTTAAAGTTTCCCTGCAATGAAAAGAACCATCAAATCTGTGGCTTTGTTTCCCCGAGTGAAAGTTTTCTGATTAAGAGGCAAATAACATGCAGAGCTGATAAGTAGCAACCAAAATGCTGCCAAGTTGTGCTTCATATGTACCTTGACCAAGTATCTTTCTTGTATTTTATATTGATATTTGAGCGATTGGGATCCCTTCCAGAACACATATCAGTCTCAGCTATAGCAAAGTCTTTCTGTATACTGCATCTATCACTAGGCAGGAAAAAGAATACCCCGGCACCCATCAGAGAATTATCATACGTTCAGATTCAAACACAACTAAACATGAGTGAAGAAAGAACATCAAAAGGGGAAGGCATTATATTCTAGTAAGTATCTCCTTAATGACCCCTTGCAAGTATCCCTTGGTTTTGCTAGAATACCAGTAAATCAAGTGTAATCAGACAATCTATAGCTTTTTGATTTTTGGTCCTAGTGCTTTTTCCTTCTTGCTCTCAAAGAAGCAAGGCATAAGTCTTGTAAAGTGGCTGATAACTCTTGTCATTCTGAGTATGACAATCTGACGCTTATTTCCAGTCCCTTCATATTTAAAATAGTTTGTCACACACAATGAAGATCAATAAAAATCTTACACAAGTCTTTTAATTCAACATATCTGCTATAAGAAACATTTAAATGGAAAATATTAAAGAATTCAATATGAAACTTCTTGTTTGCATATCTTCTAAATTACACCTATAAACTCAGCCCAGTCTCACTGTTACTGGGATATGGTATTACCATTACCATTTTGGAACCCTGGTTCTCTTCTTTCTTGGATGAACTAGACTGCATTATTTGGAAGCAAGCTAAAATTAGATGTCTAAATAAAATGCAACAATTCATTGTGTTTAATACATACTATCGAAACATTTGATGATATCATGGAACTCTAAAATGAAAAATAGAATAAATCTCAGTTCCTAAGGAAGATGGGAACCAAAGGATATCAGTTCTCCTCTGAGCCCTGTGCTGCCAGTCCTACTTATGTTGAGTACTTGCTCTTTCTGAAAAACTGAAAAACTGAATAGTATCAGTGACTGACTAAAAAATTTGCACAGTAAGATCATCATATGATGTTTCCGGAAATGTGTTTATGAATGTAGACATTTACTTTAAAAATTCTCAAATCTCTACCGTCATGCCCAGCTGTCATTTCCTCTCACTGGAGAAGAGAAACAGAACTGTCTGGCCAACCAATCCTGAAGTCTAAAATCCACTTTGCTAATGATAAGCCTTTACAAAATTTGGAAGATATGATTACTTTGGTATAGTTACTTAACCGTAGTAACCATAGCACATAACCTTAGTATAGTAACTCACTTTCTTCTCTTTCTGTATGATCAAAGTCATATGGAGTTTGACTATGCCTTCCCAACTGCTGTTCCCCAAGCTGCTATAACTAGATAAAGGATTCAAAAACATAAAGTAGGGTATATATTCTTCCAGTAGTGACATGGTAACTGTAATTCATGTAGTTACTGTCCATGCCTATTACTGTGGTGGCAAGTAAATCTCAGTCTTAGGAAGTCTCCCAGTCTGGCAAAAATATGCCAGAAGCTGTGATGCTGTAGCATAATATGTCAGGCACTTGTCATAGAGGGATATTTAAAAAAATTAACCTCATATGGTATCAAAATTGCAGACATTTTTCCTTGACAGAATACAGTTAAACTGCAGAGCGGAAAAAAGCAGCTAATATAAACTCACCAGCTGCTGACTAGTTTTTTGCAGCAGCTGCTCTGATCTTTATAAGCACCAATTTAGCAGGGCCAGAGTAGCTGAAGGGCATAGGTCTGGATAAAAATACCACTTTTTCTTTAACTGTGAAGATGTTTCAGACTACTAGTGATATTGAAATCAAACTCACTATTTAAGCATCAACTCTGAGACATGTTTCTAAATAACATATCCTCATCAAACACTTCTAAATAAAAACTGTTTACTGTTGGTCTTGTAGCTGTCAACAAACTCATAACTGAAAGTAATTCTTAATTTTACATACTGATTAAATGTGCATCTCTAAGTTCCATGATCTTTGGTTCCAAAGGGACAAACCATAATTACAATGGACAGTAGAAGAGGAAGTCGGACAAAAATGCCAGGACACCTGCATGGATGAACAAAGAGCTCTTGGACAAACTCAAACAAGGAAACAAGGACAGGTAGCCTGGGCAGAATACAAAGAAATTGTCTGAGCAGCCAGGGATCAGGTTAGGAAAGCTAAAGCCCAGATAGAATTAAATCTGGCAAGGGAAGTCAAGAGCAACAAGAAAAGCTTCTACACGTATGCCAGTGATAAAAGGAAGACTAGGGAAAACGTGGGCCCTCTCTGGAAGGAAACAGGAGACCTGGCTACCTGAGGTATGGAGAAGGTTGAGTTACTCAACAATTTTTTTGCCTTTGTCTTCACTGGCAGGTGCTCTAGCCACACCACCCAAGTTGCAAAAGGCAAAGGCAGACACTGGGAGAATGAGGTACTGCCCAATGTAGGAGAAGATCAGGTTTGAGATCATCTGAGGAACCTGATGGTGCACAAATCCATGACACCTGATGAGATTCATCTGTGGGTCCTAAGGGAACTGGCAGATGAAGTTGATAAGCCACTATCCATCAGATTTGAGAAGTTGTGGCAGCCTGGGGAAGTTCCCACTGACTGGAAAAGGGGAAACATAACATGCATTTTTAGAAAGGGAAAAAAGGAAGACCCAGGGAACTACAGCCCAGTTACTCTCACCTCTCTGCCTGGCAAGATCATGAAGCAGATTCTCCGGGAAACTCTGCTAAGGCACATGGAAAATAAGGAGGTGATTGGTGACAGCCAACATGGCTTCACTAAGGGCAAATCATGCCTGACAAATATGGTGGCCTTCTACAACAGGGTTACAGTGTTGGTGGATGAGGGAAGAGGAACTGACATCATCTACCTGGTCTTTTGCGAAGCATTTGACACTGTCTAGCACGTCATCCTTGTCAGTGAAATGGAGAGACATGGATTTGACAGATGGACCGCTCGGTGGATAAGGAATTGGCTGGACGGCTGCACTCAAAGAGTTGTGGTCAGTGGCTTCATGTCCAAGTGGGGAGCAGTGATGAGTGGCGTTCCTCACGGATCGGTATTGGGACCGGTGCTGTTTAACATCTTTGTTGGTGACATGGACAGGGGGATTGAGTGCACTCTCAGCAAGTTTGCTGACACCACCAGACTATGTGGTGTGGTCAACACGCTGGAGGGAAGGGGTGCCATTCAGAGGGACCTGGACAGGCTTGAGAGGTGGGCCCACGCGAACCTCATGAAGCTCAACAAGGCGAAGTGCAAGGTCCTGCACGTGGGTTGGGGCAATCCCAAGCCCAAAGAGAGACTGGGCAGAGGATGGCTTGAGAGTAACCCCGAGGAAATGTTGGTTGATGAGAAGAAGCTCAAAATGACCTGGCAATCCAAAGCCAACCGTATCCTGGGCTGCATCAAAAGCAGCATGGCCAGCACGTCAAGGGAGGTGATTCAGCCCCTCTGCTCCGCTCTGGTGAGACCCCACCTGGAGTACTGAGTCCAGCTCTGGAGCCCCAAACATAAGAAGAACATGGACCTGTTGGAGTGAGTCCAGAGGAGGGCCACAAAGATGATGAGATAGCTGGAGCACCCCTCCTATGAAGACAGGCTGAGAGAGTTAGGGTTGCTCATCCTGGAGAAGGCTCAAGGGAGACCTTCTTGCAGCCTTCCAGTACCTAAAGGGGGCGTCCAGGAAAGCTGGGGAGGGATTCTTTATCAGGGAGCGTAGTGCTAGGATGAGAGGTAATGGTTTTAAACTGGAAGAGGGTAGATTTAGATTAGATGTTAGAAGAAATTCTTTGCTGTGAGAGTGGTGAGGCACTGGAACAGGTTGCTGAGAGAAGTTGTGGATGCCCCATCCCTGGAGGTGTTCAAGGCCAGGTTGGATGGGGCTTTGAGCAACCTGGTCTAGCGGAAGCTGTTCCTGCCTATAGCCGGGGGTTTTGGAAGTAGATGATCTTTAAGGTCCCTTCCAATTCTAACCATTCTATGATAGACATATCAATAAATGCCTTCCTATAACATTAGAATGAAATACTAACTAGAACATTTATGTCAATGTTCAATTTGATTAAGACAGAATAGCTGACCCTTAACCTCCCATCAGTGGCTGTACTCCTTCATGAATAGTTTAACACGAAAAGAATTTGCATAATTTTGCAAAACTAAAAAAGCTTCTATTTCTATGGCAACAAAATCCCAGCATGCGAGGATTATTAAAAACAGAAATGCAGGAATATAAAACAAGAGCAACTGTTCACATCCAAATTAAAAGCTTTTTTTAGTAAAAATATTTCCCTCAGCTTTGCTATTGCATTTAGGGGTAATCAATATTTGCAACCAATATTGCTGAGGACATCCCACTGTGTGATGATCTGAAAACCGAAATCCATGAATACTTCCTAAAGTGTTGACTTGCTACTGAAAAAACTTAAACAGGGTAAGTAGCAACAAGAAATAGTTAAATCCTATTTCTTTGTTAGTACAGTGCACCATGTTAGACTGTAAGTATTCTTGATCTTAGGCTTTCTTTGTTTCCGTGTTTGGAAAAATAGCTCAGGAATGTTATTTCTAAACTTTGTCACAACAGAAAATGAAAAAAACCCTTAACTTCTAGCCAGCCAAAAGTGGTTTTTCTACCTCATTCTAGTTAACTGTTTTGCAACATTACTATGGACAATATTGTACAGCAATGATGGCTACACAAGTAATTCAAAGCAAAGGATGACATAACTAGCACTTTGGGATCCTTTAGGAAATTGAAACATATCTTAATGTTACAAGCATGAAAGAGTTGTGTAACTGCAGTATCTGTTGTGCAAAATTATTCTCACTGAAACGATATACAGTTTTTAATATCTGTCAGTGTTTTTAAACTTTAAAGTGGGAGATTTTGAATGAAATAGCATGTAAATACCTCAATATTTTGAAGACAATTTCTTCTTTTCTAACAAAAATGCAAGGATATGTGAAGCCTAAATCTCTGCTCTTCAGAGGTGGCTTACCATTTGATATAATAAAAACAACAGTAATACATTCTTATTTAGTATTTTACTGCATATCATGAAGACCTCTAAGGATCACCTATCAAAAAAAAGCAATAAAAATAAACATTTGAGTATTAAACGAAGATATAGATCTATATAAACATGTCTGTGTACTATAATTCACTGACACTAATAATAAAAAAACCCAAACCAAAACTCCTTGTGTTTTGATTTCATATTTCAGAGCAGGGGAAAACAAAGCAGTGAATCAGAACTCCTGTGATTTTTCCTCTATTTGCAGTCAGCATAAACCATGTTTTGAATTACTTAGCCTCTGGAGCCAAGGCTTTCTCATGATTAAATTCATGGCCGCTTTCCTGGCTTCTTAGTTTTGCAGCCTTTCTCCCACTAACCTTATTCATGACAAGCTAATATAGTTTTGAAAAATACCTATGTTTTCTTTTAGAGAAAGAAACTTGTGTTTGATGTTAGTTGAAATGCATTCTAGTTAATAGTAACTAAATATATGTATGTGCTACACAGAAGCTGAATTTTACTCCAGGAACAAAGATTTTTCAGATCAGTATAGACAGCACTTAATTAATAAATATGCTTTAAGTCAGATTTTTTTAAAAAAAAAACTGAGCATAGATAAAATGTGTCATTCCATTCTTTATTGTACCCAAGAAACCAATTCTGCACTTGTTATCACCATCATGGTAATCCACAAATGATTCTTACTTGAGGCAATGCACTCATATATGCGAACACAGCATGTGCACAGACACACACACACAATATGTATATATGCATATGCACACACAGTGAAAACAAAACTTGATATGCAGTCATCTTTAAAACCTAGAAAACTTTGCTGCTGTTTAAGAAGATAAGAAAAAACAAGTTTGTTTTAACATAATCTTAAAGAAAAGGTCCTTTGAAAATCTTTGCAGTTAAAATATTTTTTTTTCTTAAAGTTCAAAGTCTTGATCTTTCTTAGATAAGATCTTCTATGAAAAAAACTATATTTCCTCTTAGAAGGCTGGAAGGAGGGTAAGCAATCAAGCTAATGAGATTGGAGAGCAAAAAGAAAGACAGAAGACAAGTGAATTGATGCCAAAGTGTGAGAAAGAAGAAATATCATAGCTTTATAAGATCTCCATAAGAGAATTTATTCTTTCAACTCAAATTTGCCTTAATGGGAGCTGACAAAAAAAAAAAAAAATCCTTTAGTCATTGTGAGGATAATCTAGCTCTATGAACTTTCTGGTTTCTGCATTCATGTATGTTATTTTTAACATTACTTTATTTTTTATTTCCTTAAAGGAAAAACATAACAAATATTTATTCTCTGTAAATTACCCTGATTAGAAAAATTACATTTTACAGAGAGACAATACAGGTGGCCATTTCTTACCATTTGTTTCTACAGGTGCAGTGCCTTCCATTTACAGACTTGAAGCAATATCTTTTCTACCAGTTTCAATTTATATACTGTATCTTTCATTGGAAAAAAAGGACCCTTATATTCATGAGTTACCTCCGCTTTAAAGGCAGAATGATGGAGAAAATTTGCTTTGGATGAATTAATATCTGTCCAGAAAAAGGGCAAGTATACTGCCCAAGGGTTAAATATGCTGAAAGAATAAACATCAATCTTATACTGGCATAAACTCTATGAAAGCCATATACCAAGTCCCATTTGAAGGATTCATCATCAAAAAACATTGTAGTTCCATGAGATATGTTAACATAGAGAATGTGATTAATATAACATGAATTTGAATTCAGACGGGTAGGGAAAAGTTCTACTGAGATTAAATGTTCTCAGGCCTGTCGACTTCATACACTTAATCATGTGGATATTTTCAAATTTTTTTTTTATTTTTTTTTTTTTTTTTTACAGAAAGTGCTATGTGTATTTAAGTGAGAGTCACATATTTCAAAGAAAGCCTCCTATTCTCTTCACAAATTCACCTTACAAAATGTCAGAAATTCCTCTACCTTTGGCTACAGAATATACTGCACAACAAATCAAACATGAAAACTATGTGATAGTATTGTCCTATATACACCACATTTTAATCTTCTGAAAATATCAGAGGCACCTAAAAAGTAATACAGCCGTCACAAGCTTAGAGCAGAATAAATACACGAAGTCTAGTTATCTAAAATTATATCCAATATGATCATAATGAATTTACAGAATGAATATAGAGTAAGTATCCACACATAGTAACGAGAAGAAAAATAATATGAAAAAAATTGCTAATGAAAAATTATCTTCTGCACATCCATATTAGTCATCTAACTCAATAGTATATCTTTTGTACCTTTCCAGAATATATACTTGACCTTACTAGCTAAAAGAGATCCCTTCAATTTACTTTCTTTATGAAAGCTGACACTTTTCAATTTTATGGAGACTTCTTATAAATAAATTCCTTGCTTTATAATATATGGTCACTGGATATGTTATATCTGGTTGCTGTTATAGGTGTGGATACTTCTCGCCTTTAAAATTGGCAGCTTCCTTCGTGGACAGTGCCTTCTTGAAAAGATGTATTTCAAACTTCATTATTTCTGAGTATGAAAGAAAGAAAGACAGATCCATCGTCTTTCAGGTAACTCCCTGACTCAAATTCAGATCTGCTTGGACTGAAAAATTATAAGGGTGCAGAAGAGGCCATTGGCATAATTTAAAGGCAAAAAAATCTACACAGAGATCCTCAAAGAGCAACCATGTTAAAGGAGGGAAATACTAGTGTTTCCACAGACCACTAATCGAAAACCAAAAGTTAAGCGATGGACTGCAGTTCTTCTCTTGACTCTACCTAAAAGCAAGAACACTTTTTCCATAGGCTATGTAGTAATGTTCAGATAGAAGAGCTTAGCTAAATATGATCAACTGAAGTGTTAACAAGGAAGGATGAAATAATTCCACCAAAATGAGTCTGGATATGATGCTTGATCTCAAAAGCTTGTTAAAGCTACTGATTGGAATATTGAGACGGAAGGTATTCTCTACGTTTGTAAGATTTTGTGGTGGCCTGAAATTGTCTGGCTGTGAGGTGCCCACCAAGACACCCTCTCTCACTGCCCCTCCTTGGCAAGACAGGGGAAGAGAATAAGATGAAAAACCTCATGGGTCAAGACAAGGACCAGGAGATCACTCACTGATTACCATCATGAGAAAAACAGACTTGACTTGGGGAAGACTACTTTATTGCCAATTAAAAACAAAGGATCATGAGAAACCAAAACAGATCTAAAACCACCTTCCCCTAACCTCCCCTTCTTCCCAGACTCAACTTCATGCCTGCCTCTTCTACCTCCTCCCCACAAGCGGAGCAGGAGGATGGGGAATGGGGATTGTGGTCAATCCACAACACAGTCTCTGCTGCGCTTTCCTCCTCACACTGTTCCCCTGGTCCAATGTGGAGTCCCTCCCATGGGACACAGTCCTTCATGAACTTCTCCAATGTGTGTCCTTCCCATGGGCTGCAGTTCTTCAACAACTGCTCCAACATGGGTCCTCTCCATGGGGTATAGTCCTTCAGAAACAGACTTCTGTGTGGGTCCTTCACAGGACGCCATTCCTGCCAGAAAACCTGCTCCTGTGTGGGCTTTTCATGAGCTGCCGCTTCCTTCAGGACACACCCACCTGCTTTGGTGTGGCGTCCTCCACGGGCTGCAGTGTGTGTATCTGCTCTGAAATGGTCCTCCATGGGTTGTAGGGGAACAACCTGCTTCACCATGGTCTTCTCCACAGGTGGAAAGGGAACCTGCTCCACCGCTTGGAGCACCTCCTCTCCCTCCTTCTTCTC
The DNA here is from genome assembly GCF_000708025.1 of Charadrius vociferus. Lineage (NCBI taxonomy): Eukaryota > Metazoa > Chordata > Aves > Charadriiformes > Charadriidae > Charadrius > Charadrius vociferus. The sequence continues at coordinate 2,365,207 of NW_009647401.1, read as the reverse complement.
TGACCTTGGTGTCTGCAGGGTTGTTTATCTCACATTTTTCTCACTCTTCTCTCTCACAGCTGATGCCCAGCATTTTTTACTCTTTCTTAAATATGTTATCACAGAGGGCTCACCAGCTTCACCGATTGGCTCCAGCAAACTGTCTGGAATCAAGTGGTCCAGCACGGGGCGGCCTCTGAACTCTTCTCACAGAAGCCACCCCTGCAGCCTCCTGCTACCAAAACCTTAGTACATAAACCCAGTACAGACTTCATTAATAAGAGAGGTTTCGCTTTAGAACGATGAAAGATTCCAGATGCCTTGCACAGTAGAGAGTCCTTGAAGCCCAATACACTCATGGCTGACATCCACCTGAAATGGATGGATCATTTCCTCATTTCTTCTTGAGGAAGATTTAAATCCAATTCTTCCTTAGGACCCCTTAGGGCCCTTGTTTGGAAGGAGAGCAGAGAAGAGGGGAAGATATCAGAAAGCTTTCTCATACAGCAATTTTAACTGTATTATTAATGATGCTTTCCTATATTAATGAGATAATTTAGACCTTTAGACTGTTAAAGCACTAACTGGACTAACAATAAATGTTTAGCTCAACATATATAGTGCGTTCACTTTCTCTCATAATAGTATTTTGAAAGTAGCAAGGAACTCAGTTCTTCCCATTTTTCTTTAAGTCTTACTGTCCTTTGGGCTATCTCCAGTTGACAATAGAGTCCCAGATACATCAATATCCTCTGATTAAGACCAAAGATCCTTTATAAAGTTGGAACTGCAACGGTGTCTTTTGCAGAGAGAAAAAGTTAGATGTAAAACATTAAAACAATGTTTGACATACCAACAGTCTCACCTTGAGAGAAGGGAAGAAGAATGTGTGTGTGTGTATGTGCATGGATGCAAATGTGTGTATTTTTATGCATACAGTGAGCATACTTATGTTTGAGATACCCTCCACAGAGAAGATACACAGACCCTAAAATCAGGTGCTTCAGAATCTCTAAGAAAATATCCCACTTGATACCAGTAAAAATTCTTGTGTTAATTTTCTAAATAAGAAAGCACTCCCTACTCTAATGTAAGGATAAACATATTTTAAGTGACAGCTATAATGCTCAAATAATGAAGTCTTATTTATAAAAAGCATAAAACATCAGTTTAAGTTAGCTATCAATTTCTCTCAACATAAGTTCAATTTCTAGCAACTGATTGATTCATGTTACCTCATTTATATCCTTGGAGAATGGAGAACGACAGTATCTATATGCATCAGAGACCAGAAGAAGAATGATGAAGTCATTCTGCGTTGTTTTGTTTTTTTTTTTTCTTATAAGCAACTGTTTGAAGAATAACTGTAATTTTGCAACCTCAAATAGTAAAGTCTCAGTGTAGAATTCCATCACATGCTGCAGGATCTTCAAAGCTGAATAACATGTGTATGAATCTTGAATCAAATAAAATCTAGGAGTTTTTATTATTCATTACTACTCACTCTGTTTCAAAAAAAATTATTTTCATTCTTCTTTTCAAAAGGTTATCCTAAATATCAACAGATAGGTTGGAAAACCTCAACTTCATTTTATATTTTAGCCCAGATACCAACTTTTAACTTCCCTTCAATATCTTTTGAATACTTGGTGTAACAAATAGCCACAAACCTCACAAAGAATCAACATCCTTGTATGTAGTTCATATATAATATATAAATACAAGGTCTTCTGAGTGTGATTAATGTGATTTATACACCTACATAAATTTCCTTTAATTGAATGTGTTCCTTCCTTCCTTTTATCTGTTGGCAATGTGTATTTTATGCTCAGTTTTAATGTAAGCCAGGCTGCTAGGTCCTAATAAAACAAGTTTTGACTAACAATGTAAATTTTCTGCTTCAATCTCAAACTCTTTAATATTTAGCAGGGTTTCATGCCGCCTTAGATTTAATGCAAATGGTGTAGTCTGAAGCGACGATTAACTTTATAGCTGGAAGATAAAATGTGGATAAAAGAGCTATTACTTCACAATAGCATTAGGAGAAAAAAAAATGATTAAAAACATTGAGCTTAACTTAGTGCTGTTTAAAATATGTGTTAGATGAGGACTGTGACCTACACAAAGTTATATAAGTTTCCAGACACAGTAAGAACACACCATAAACTCTTTTACAAATGCTAATCCACATTGAAATAATACTCACGTATTAAGTTAATTACACAAAATCAGGGAGTGTTCGGGGTTTTTTGCCCTAGCATCTATTTACAGGTTGCAAGTCATTGTTTTGACTCAGTGGTGTGTTCCAAACCCTCTGCACTTTAGTTGGTCATAGGATAAATTCCCCTCCCCACTGTTAACAGTAAAATTTCTTAGAGCTACAGTTGTTTAAAATTCAGAATGGACAGAGATTAGATCCAACACTGTCTTTCAGTTCTCCAACGGCATGATCTCCATTATTAATGTATGAATTCTGTTTCTTCATCTGTCTCTTCCCACCCTCCCCCTAGTTGTGCTGGCCCATTTGTTAGTATTTCATAATCTCTTGCATTAACTACCAATTACGGTTTAAGAATTTCAGTAAATCACTTTTTAACTAATGCTGTGTATATTCTAATCCATTCAGCACTTCATTCTCTTACCTCAGACTGTAACAGAGCTATTCTCTCATTCAGGAAACGCACGCAAATTGCTGTATAGCGGGTCAGTGTGCAGGACAGCACTGATGTGTGCTTGCTTATACTGTTCCATACACATGCAGCATTGGTCACTGTCGGAGACCACTTCCTAGGCTATACAGACCTTTCCTCTAACTAACCACAGCTGCTCTTACTTTCTCATCGTTATTTCAGATCTGATCTCCTGCTGATAGAAACTGCTGCAGCTCCATGAACTTAATTGATTTCTGAAATTTTCTGCAAACAGGGGATCTGTCTTTTTCTGTAGCACCAAGTGCCAACTAGGATGTTGATATCTCACTTCTGAAGAGCTAAAGATAATGCTAACAATTTCTGGGGAGTAAATGAGTGTCCAAGGCCAGCTAGCAAGAATTACTATTACTTAACACTTGAAAAAATGGCTCTTTCCACTAATTTTCACAGATGTTTCCACTTATATCTGTTAAGAATTTTGTAGTCAATATCTTTCATTAACTAATTTCTGAATGATGAACAGAAAGTAGGTACCTAAAGTTCAAAACAAAACATTTAAACATCTTATATTAGGTAAAAGAAAGAATGGAATGTGAAACAACAGGGAATAAATTGCTATATACTAAACCTGCACAAATCCACACATGCAGGCCATCAGGTTTTGTTTTTAAAATGTAAGTGTGCTGTGCTTGGGAAACAAACTCAGAAAAGCATGCAGGTCCTGTGTGACATGCATAACAGACAACCTGTGTACTGACATACCTGCCTATGTCATTTTCTTTATCACTGTCATGATCCTGTAATAAACTTTGTACATAAAACTCTCTGCACCTACTTGTATACCATTAATAAAGTTATTAATAGGAAAAAAATATATTTATTAATATTTGGGAAGATTGTGAAATTTCACAGTCCTGCACAATGCGTGTGGAATTCCAGGGCATTCTTAACATCATTCTAAAATATTTTAGCTTAGATGAAGAATTATTTTTTTTCAAAATGCTTTTCCATAGTGAAGTGTAACATCAAACGTATAGCCATCTGTACAAATGATGGTGCTCAGAAAGAAGTATCAGGGCCTGTCATTTGCTATATGTGCAGGACTGCGTGACTGCAGGAGTGATGAGGGTGGTGAGGCACTGGAACAGGTTGCCAGGAGAAGCTGTGGAGACCCCATCCCTGGAAGTATTCCAGGCCAGGCTGGATGGGGCTTTGACCAACCTGGTCTAGTGGGAGGTGTCCCTGCGCATGGCAGGGGGGATGGAACTAGATGATCTTTAAGGCCTCTTCCAACCTAAACCATTCTGTAAGTCTATGATTCTACCTCTCTAAAAAGGGGTTGGGGGCTACCCTGTGCCAGGCACAGCATGGTCCAGCTGGCTCTCTAATGGACCCACAACAGGCACATCAGCCCATGAGCCAAGTTGGTGGTGCCTCTGTGGAAACATGTTTAAGAAAAGGAAAAATGAAATGGGATGGAGAGAGGAGGAGGGAACAAAAAATAGTGAGCAACATCAGAAAGAACATCTAGATCAGAAAAGGAGGAGGAAGAAGTGCTCCAAGGCACAGCAGATATCCCTGCAGCCTGTGAAAGAGCCCATGCTCGAGCAGAGTTTCCTAATGGGAACTGCAGCCCATGGAGAGCCCACACTGGAGTGGATTTTTCCTGAAGGACAGGCCAAAGCAGGGGAAAATGTGTGAGAGGGAAGGAGTGGCAGAGAAGGACTGTTAGGTGCTAACCATACCCTCCAACTTCCCCTCCAATACTCAGGTAGGGGTAGAGGAATCAGGAGTGGAGGGAAGTTGAGCCTAGGAAAGGATGAAGGAAAACTATTTTTTTTAATTTTTTCCTTTGTTTCTCACTACCCAAATATATTTTAATTGGCAATAAATTAAATTAATTTTCCCCAAGTTGAGTCTGTTTTGCCCATGACAGCAACTGGTAAGCAATCTCCCTGTCTTAATCTCAACCCACGAGCTTTCTCATCCTATTTTCTCCTCCTGTCCTGCTGAGAAGGGGGAGTGAGAGAGCAGCTGGGTGGGAGTTTGGGCCTTAGCCAAGGTTAACCCACCATACCATCTATTTTTCATTCCGGAACAGTTGATTTGAGATTATCACAAGAAGTTTGCAAACATGAAGATATGCTTACTAGAAATGATATTTTTAGTTACAGCCTGTGGAAAACACACGGTCTTTTTATAAGTGTCTCAGAAACACCTGAAGGCAAGGAATACAATCCTTTAAAAATTCAAGAAATCTAAGGTCCCACTGAAGTCAATGCAGGGAGCTGAATTTCAATAATCTGAATTGAAGCTATGATGTCTAAGGTTGCCAAGTACTTCACAGATGTACCACAGAAAATGTAATTAGAAAAGGCCAAAATATAATACATCACAAAATATTCATTAGAAATGAAGGCTCAAACAAATAGGCAAGTATTCTGGAGGACTGATCTCTCAATGTGGTGAACAGCAAATGGTAAATTCTATGTGACATTATTTTTTCAACAGTTTTCAGTATAAGATTTTGCTTTTAGTGTAAAACCCAACATGGCATGATCAGACTCAGGCTCTACAAAGACTTCAACTTGTAGCTAATTCAAGTATTTAAATCAGTTTACCAATATTAACACATTGCTTTACACCTAACCAGTTATATCAATCTGTTTATTTACCTACTGACTGAATCGATTAAAATGAACAGTAAGTTTAAGGTACTGCAACTAAAAGAGCTCTAAACGTCTAGTGTGTCAACCACTCCACTCTCTAAGGAAAAACTAGACTTTGCCAAAGTCCACATGCAAGATGTGACACATACCGTTTCTCTTTATATTTTAGTCCCTGTGCATCCCTCTGCTGCCATTTAACTACTGTGAATTCAGGCACTGATGAGACTTACTGGCATTTAGCGTTGCTAGTATGATTCTTAAACTCTGGAATAAATAGATCATGGAACTGTACTTCACCAGAGTAACAGGAATGTCTGAGATTAAAAAACAACAGCACAACACAATGATTTCTAATACAGTGATTTCCAAGTAGTAAGCCGTATCTCTGTAATACAGAGTAAGTTGTAAAAACTTTTAATTCCTATAATTTTAGTTTTAATAATTTTAATTTTAAAGTAATTACTAGTACGTAACTGCTTGTGGGTCTGTACCTAATCATAGAACAACAGAATCATAAAATGGTTGAGGTTGGAAGGGACCTCTGGAGATCATCTAGTTCAAGCCCTAATCCAAACAAAACTTTAGATGAGCATTTTTTTTTTAATTAAGATATGCATTTAATTGGGGTTAGCCTTGTCTGGAAAGGATTCAGACTGCTAGTAATTAAGGCCTTGAAACAGTGTTCTGTTATAACATTCTGACCACTCTGCTCTTGAACAGTTTAGCATCCCCTGCAATAGCAAAGAACTTCTAACTTCTTTTTGTGGGAACACAAAAGAAAAGAGAAAAAGATGCCAAAATCATTAAGTGATTAAAGGAGGTTTTAAAAAAATTCCCTATTTTCTCCATTATTCCTCAAAAAAAGGAAGCAGAAGGAGCACATCAAGAACGTAACATTGATACCATGAAATTACTTGGAATAAAAGTTAAATCGAACTGAGGAGTTTTATTACATTTTAATAATGAATTAATTTCACTTTTGAAATGCTATTTTGTTTGTCCTGGAACTATTCAGAAAATCTGAGAAGTTTGCCTTACAGTTTCATCTGAAAAATATTTCTGAGGCTAAACTGACAAAACAGAATTTATCAGTCTTTCACAGCTGTACTGCTAATTCTCTTAATTTTAATAAATGCCTGCAAACCAAAAAGAAATCTGCTCCAGGTCAAATGAAACCTTTGACCTGCAATGAAATCCTTCAGTTTCTCATTTTAGCTGGGAGAAAAAAAGAATACGTCAGTTTTTCATTTTATCTGGCCGGAAAAAAAATTATCACAAGTTGATCCAAACAAATTCCCAGTACCCATTGCCCCAGTTTTTTAATTTCATGGCCCAATGAAAGATGATTATTCATTCAGACACACTTGAGAATGATTCCCATATTGCTAGAATCGCTGGTCTTCTTTCATGGTTATATCTTCGCACCCTTAAAGCTAATGCTGCCTAATTCCAGTGCACATGAATTATTTGCAGTGCAAAGTATGACTATCCTTTTTCAGATTAAAAATCTAGCCGCTGCAGGGAAGAAGAGACTGTAAGAACATCAAAGTGTGGAGCATATATTTGAGCTTGATAATTTAAGTGCATCTACAACTGACTGTTAGTTTGGCTACTTACCATAAACCACAGGTGTCTCCACAGTGTGGTATTATTTGCTCTTTTCTAAGAAAACAGGAGTTTCTGCTCAGTAAGGGCAGGCCCCCAGGACGTTCTAGAGTTTCTGCTAAAGTTCAAAGCAGGGTATGAAAGCACTGACTATCCATCAGGACATGAACTGCTCTTACATTCACTCTCTCTTGGGTGGCACAAATATTTGTACAGCTTTCAGCACATTTAATTTAAATTAATTCCCACAGAAGTTAAGTAACTATGTTTTCCTGGAAATCTATCTAGGCAGAGGATGACCTTGTTTTTACTCAGGGTTCGTCTCATGTGTCTCCATGCAATTAAAACTACTTCTCAACTCACTCTCTTTTTTGAGTTATCTCCCTACCTAGATACACTGACTTTCTACATTGCTTTTGGCTATTATATAAACTACTTTAGTCTGAAATTTTTTTGATATCAAGTTGGTGCAAAATTGTACAAAAATTAATGGATTATTGCATGCAGAGGTGATTGAGTTAAAGCAGACTGGAAGCAGTCTAGAATACAGAGATTGGGAATTCAGTTATTAACACCTAACCCAGATAATTTAAAGTTAGCTCAGAACTTTTACACCACTCCGCTGACAGCAGTATATCTAAGGCAATTATTTGATAAATACTGTTTTGGACCACTGATGATCTACTAACAACTGACTGGTCATGTGCTGTTGACTGGTTTCTAGTTGTTCCATCTTATGCAGACAGCAAAAATACATAAATATTTATTAATAGTACTTTTTCCATACAAGCATTAATTATATTTGCCACTGGGACAATATACAGCCATGACTGGATGGAGAAATGACCTTTGCAATCACGAGATTATTCTGGCAATGCATATACATTTTGTGTTTTGCTTTAAAGATTGTAGTTTAGAAAGCTGATGTTTTATAATTTGCCACACATAAACATTTCAGTAATGTACATATAAACATTTATGTAATGTAAACCATTATTGACAAATCATATTGACTGTAGTTGCCTTACTGTTACACACAGGACACTGTATCTTAGTTTCATGTGTAAATTGACAGAAATGAGGAGTGTCTATTTTTGTGAAATATCTCACCTGATTGGGAGATCTGGGTGTTATTACACAGCGTATCTGACTTGTCCGTACAGATTTCTATCACAAATCCAACACCAATGGCACAATGAGACTTTTTATATTTAAGCTTACTTTATAGGTAAAGTGCCCAGTGCAGACTGCCAGAGAAATTTTCACAGAAATTACAAACTAAGGTACTTCTCAAGAATGGGACAGGGTTTTGGTCCCTCTTATCTACCTTTTGTCAGCATTTTTGAATATTTTTCAAAACATAATACTTTCAAGTTAAAGTGGGTACTGCAGGGACCCTAACACCAGTTAATGTTAGATGCCTCATTTAGTTTTAGAGATGATATTCCTAGTCTCCTTCCAGTGTCCGTGGAGACGAGAGGGTATACCTAAGTTCATGTAGAGGACAATTTAGTGCTATGAATTGCCCTTTGGGGGAACTTGTCTCTCTCACGCAGTTACGTAGAGAGCCATCAAGATTGGCTTGTGAACTTAACACACCAGAACAGAACTAATTATTTGGCAAGGTTTCTGCATTTCCCATTTAGGAAGTTCATTTGATAAACTGCATGGTGAGCCAGCAAATGACAACTGTTTAAACTGCTTCAAACTGTTTTCTCTAGTGATTTTCATCTTGCCAAACAATTAATGTGGTTTGAAGTTTTTCTACGCTCAACTATGTGTATGTAGTTCTGCTTAATTCTGGAGAAGATCAAAATATTAGCACAGAAGGAAGAGAAAATACTAAAAAAAGGAGTCTCTAGGATTCTCTCCTAAATTCTCCTGGGAATAGTCTGGGAGGAAGTATGGGCCAGGAGCCATTCTCAAATTATAGTTTGGATGGGACAATTCTCTTTTGGAGGATGAGAGATTTAAGTAGTGTAAAGTAAAGTAATAATTTTGTTACACTATACTGTTACTTCTTTAAATAGTTACAACTAATTCAACAGTATAGTGTTTCAAGAGTACGCCCATATGAGTGGCCTCAAAACTAGAGAATAGGTGACAGCAATTTTAAGTTTATTAATACAGATATGTCCTCAAAGTACCCGTGTGAACAATACTTCTGACCGTATAGCTCAAAAACTACTTTACAAACTTCTGTTTTCATTTTTGGTAATGTGTGTATTTAAAACTCATTCCATCCAAGTGTCACCTTATGGTTGAATACAGAAGTTTGTGTGTTGAGTTTTGGCCCAAGCACCATTTTATTACCCCAGTTTCAGCTTACTGGAATGAGAACTTCATGATGAAAATTATTATTAAATTATTAGGCCTTCATTTCAGTACAGTTACAAGTCCAGACTTTCTTTTTCCTAGCTACCTCCTCAATACAGTATCATTTTACAGTAAAATGAGGAAGCGTATGGTATTTTAAATTTTAAAATGCCTAAAGTAATGTCTTAAGTAATAGTTGTAAGTCCTAATACACTGTGCAAGGCAACTTTTCCCAGACTAACATGCAGACATAAATTAGTACCATATTGTACACATGTTGTATGAAGATAATATCCTGCCAAGTAGGAAAATGTCATCCTAAAATAGAAAGCCACATTTCCTCAGGATATTGATCTAGCTTAGCTGGGTTCTATAAAAGATAGAAAAGTGGATAATGTAAATTCAGCCATGAGAAGTTATTAAGTGAATTGACTGCTGGAGCTGTACATAATCCTCAGTCCCTACAGCACAAGAATCTCTCAGGTCAGATTGTTTTTATAGCTCTAATCAGCTAATGCAGCTCACTTTTGGGAAGGAGGAGCAACTCTGAAGTGATTAACTTGCTGTGGTGCCTGTATAATGTATTTTTGCACAATTATTTGCTTACTTGCTTCCCAAAGTCATAATACAAAATGCTTGAACTCCACAATTCCCTTAGAACATTTCCGTAATGACTTTATGTCTAGTCATAGTGCTCTAGCAGTAATTTCTACTATGGAGGGGTTTGTTTTCAAGTTCATGGTGTTTTAATATCTAAAAGGTTTAATGAATGACTTAACACATGTGAAACAAGATATGACTAACAACGTTTCAACATTACATTAATGGTTAGACATTTACATGCTTTAGCCTGGATCCAGCTATACAAGAAAAGAGCAACAGTAGCCTCAGTAGAAGTCTGTTCATCAACTGAAAACTGGCCACCTGCAATTTGTGGTGTCTACAAGACCAGAGAAGACAGTATCAATGCAGAGTAGCTACTGAATTAGTATACAGTTAAGAACAAAAATCTCAACTCCACTTTGAGGACACACACCTTCATTCTTATGGCCCCCAGAAAGATCCTTAAATTTTAAGACAAGACATTAGGAAATGAAGTACATCATCTCTGCCTCATAACTGATGTCAATAATGTGCAAAATCTCCTGAATTGGTGCATCTTTAAAGGAGTACAGAGAGCATTACCACAGCTGAGGAGCTGGTAAGTAAAAAGGATGAGAGCATAATCACATATACTTTTATACAATCAACCGTCCCATAAAACTCAAGTTCTTGGTCAGCAAAGCAGGTTTTGGAGAATGCAGTATTGACCTCATTTCTACAATAGAAGTGAGACAACATAAGCTGGGAAAGATAATTTTCAACCACTACTTCCCTTGCATGGCCCCACTCAAGAAAAGCCAGAATATGCCTTGAAAAGTAGTTATGCTAACTCTTCTTTTTTGTATCCTCCTATGATTCTACTAGATCTGATTTATTGCTTCCCCTTCTTCAGACTTATTTAGCTATTTTAGTACTGCCTCGGATCACTTTCCAGGGCTCACTGCTTTTTATATACTCCAGTACAAAAATGTAGTGTGTGATACAATCACATAAATTAGAAGAGTAATAACAATATGTTGTTCCTTCTTTGGATACTACCTTGAATGAAAGAGAGGTTTAAAAATTCTTAAACTCTTAGAAGCAAAGTCATAGAATGCATAGGAGATATAGACTAAGGAAATACAAATTCTAATCACTGCTTACATAACTGTTTTAACTAATTAGCAGAACATTATAACGTGAAGAGAGAAATAACTCATCCCTGAAAAAGAGATGTTTAAAAGGATTTTCCTATGATGTAATCTCAAGATACTTTTTTCTTTCTGATCAGTGTAAAATGGATGAGAAGCAAATATAATAGTTTGTGCTTTGATGTCATGTCAAATTAACTGCATTTCTTTGCAAAGTGTGCCTCCAGACAACTTATCTGACTTGCCAGTGTAAATGGACAATGCAAAGCAGCACTAAGACCTAGTACAAAAACACTGTGTTTTCGTTTAAAAAAAAAAAAAAGAACATAAGAACATTTGATAGTGCAACTGAGGTTAGAGAGAAAACATTATGTCTTCTGGATTTTCCCATACATAACATTTTTCAGGGACAATTCAAACTTAAATAACAATGGTAGAGGGCAGGACACAGAGTGGGCTGCCACCCAACCGGACTTGCTGTCCCAAACAAGACTCTTATTTATTGCTAGATCTTCATGTGATAAAGGCTTTAATTTGTGTTTAGGATGAATAAAGACCATGAAATAGAAAGACACCTCCATCAGTTCAGGAGTACCCAGGCTACAGGTTGGTTGAGGTTAGGAAAGTATGTGATGAAGTATCACTATACCCTTGCCTGCTTCTTACACTCTTCCCTTGGCATTTGGTGTTGGCCACTGTGATTAAACAGGCTACTGGGCTGGATGGACTTTCTTCCAGTACAGTTTACATATTGCTATATTCTCAAACTTTGTCTTTTCCTCAGAAAGATACTAAAGGTTTATGATCCTATGTCAAGCACTGGAAGTATAAACTTTTCTTTCAGTGCCTTATGATCATAACAGTAGCAATTTATTCAGAAGGTAATATATTACCAGATCTCTCAGTTTTCCCTGAAGAGCCAAATAAAACTACTTGGCAAGAGTAGTTCTAAACCTGAATCTGTGATCTCCCTCTCAGGACAAATTCCTCTTCTCAGATCTGCAGTGTAAATCTTGTTTGCAGTTTACTGCTTTTTTTGCACATTGTACTCCCGTTTCTCTCAGTATTGCAGGTGAAAGTTGTTCCTCAGAGGCACTGCAGAATACCTCATACAGAGTCACTGAACAGAATACCTAATACATATCCAGATCAAAGATTTGTAATAAAATAGCTGATATATGTTAGAATAGACAATACAGATTGAGACCAAATGGGATAATTTTTGCCTTAGTTATTTCAAAATACAAAAGATCCCCCATTTAAATGGCCCATACCTTTCCGGCAACATTATACTTCATTTTCTTCCTACCCATCCAGATGAGAATTAGGCCACATGCAAGTATACATACACACTCTTCCTAGATACAATCCCCTCGTGAACACCACTATTTCCTTTTCTCCTCCCTAAAACCAAGAACTCAGTGGGATCACATGGCATTTTCACACCAATTGTTAACAACATAATTGTCTCTGAAGCTTGTCCCTGTGGAGAGTTGGCACAAAAACTGACAAGGAATAAATAAATAACTAAGTTAATTAATTAATTAATAAAGAGAACCTATTGGAAGCCCTCATAGAGCTTACAATGACAAATAACCCTACGGACAGCTCTAATAACCGTGGGAAGTTTGAGGACCTCACTGAACATACTGTGTACTTGTCGTTGGAGCTACCTTAAGGGGCGCTTTTATCTTTGCTCTTAATGGGATGCTGAGTGCTGTCCCAAGCAGATGTACTTATCAGGGCAGCTCAAGTCACTGGCTATTCATGCTTTTGTTTGGTTCACGTAGTCAGGATAATAAAGCACACCAATTACAAAATGTCTGCTTAATTTCTGTTGTCATATAGCTGGGATTTCTATTTAAGTTGCTTTGTATAAAAAGAAAAGAAGAAAAGATTTAAGGCCTTTGGGGCAATATTCAGACTTTTTTCTTTGAAATTCCAATTTTTCACATAAAACATATGTATGTACTTCTAGTAGAATGGTTAAGAACTTTTTGCTGCAATGTTGAAATTTTTCTTATGGTCCCAGATTGCCCAAAGCACATACAGTCAACTAAAATGTGTACATAAATCGATGATACTGATTATACACTTTTACCAACACAGCTAATGAATAAAATTTAGTTTTAGTGTCCCTTCTATTACTCATTCATTTGGTATTCATTATTTTAACACTGACCATAATGATACCTATTAGGTTTTACAATGGATGTCATTTATCCTTCCATAAGACTTCCATCATAATTCAGCATAGACAGTAATACACTCATTATGATGTATCTTTTCATTAATAATGTGGATTTGTTTCCACATTATCCAATATAATATCTGCTGTATTCAAGCATTAATTAAAATCCACTTATTTTAAAGTGGTAGTCACTACCTGCCTAGAGCAAAATAAATCCTGCTCTGTAACAGAAGTTTAAATCCACCATATTCTTCAGGAAAAGTGATCACACTTCAGTAAACAACCGGTGTTTCCAGTGCTTTATGAAATGCTGCATCAGTAGCATACATGCTGTAGTATTTATGAAAACTGGGCCTTCCCAAACTAGAAAACAGCACACTTCTGACAGGCAAGAAACTCTGGAGCATCATTTTCAAAGACATGGTTGACTATAGTCACTTTACACCTATTTCTGCTGAGGTTCTCCTCTCTGCCTCTGAGCACCACAGAACACTCTCAGGTACCTAAACAGAGAATCTGATAGATGGCTTTTCAGCTCTCTGAAGATTTTGGCATTTGAATACAAAACTAAATCTGTGCTGTAAAAATGTCAGAAGGACTTTAATAGGTCAGATCAAAATCTGTTTAGGCTAATGTTCTCTCTCCAAACATAAGAAAAATTTCATTATGTTACTAAGTAAATAATTTGTCATATTCAACTCAAAAATCCCTGGATATATTCAAACTGCCCAAAATTTCTGTATTTTAAAAATACAGTCTTTTGCTTTGTTACAGAGCAGAACATAGCTACATGTTCTGCATACCCATTATGCAGAACTGAACATAACAATAAAACATGCAAAATACATACAGAAAACTTACATAACAATTTATGTAAGTTTTCCTGAGTTAAAAACACTAGGACTCTTTGGAAGACAGCAGAAAAATTCTTTCTTATAGATTTACTGTAAGTATTTACTTTAGCTGCATCCATGAAAAAAATGAGATTTGCTTGTGGTAATACGTTTCATTTTCTAAAAAGAATCTTAGCCATCCAAAACACTGAAAGACAGTTTGAAAGACTATCGTATAAAAATCTTGAGTGAGGGAAGCAAAAGCACTTACCTTCTGGAACACATAATATGTGATCAAAAAAAGTTAATACTCTGTACAATGCATCTATAGCTGATAGCCCAGAATTATCTTACGTCTCAAAAGCAAATATAGAAAACACTTCACAGTACTGGAAAGAAGGTAGACAAAGAAGCTAAATAATGGTTTACAGGAAAAGTAGCTAAGTTTTTCATGTTTCCCTAGTGTAAAACTCTCAACGGCTATGAGCCAAGCATATAGACAGTAGAGTGAAAGTATACTAGAATCAGTAAAAATATATATAAACAAATATAATTTAAGGGGAAACCTGCTGCTTTCATTGTTTTAAATAATGCATGTGAACTTAATCAGAATTTGTTTATTTTTTTCACAAAAACTTGCATTGAAAATTTGGAAGCTTTTTTCTTATTTAATTTTACTTTTGTCTGTGACTTTCAGAAAAACATTAGATTTGCAACTCTGAAAATTGTACTTAGAACTGTGTTTTGTCACACATTTTAATACAGGTTACATAGTTTGATGAGACCACCACTAAACAGTGTATGCACTTGTATTTAATTCAGAGCTGGGGACAGTCAGAATATACTCTGAGTTTTGGAGAGCTCTTTTGACTCTAGCAAATCTTTCAGGTATCATTTATCCCCTGGAATATCTCAGGCAGAGGGATGTTTTGTTTCATGGAGCTCTGGGAAGGCTTGGTCATGAGTCCAATGATTTACTGATAAGGTCATCTACTTGATCATATTCATGGTGGGAATAAGAGATTTTGAGTTGCTGTATTTGTTACCAAATGGTAAAACTTTTTTACTACTGCTAGCCCCTTTTCAATAACAAAGGGAGAAAACAGGAGTGACAGATCTGCAAAGGCACACTGCAGTAGCTCAGAAAATCTCCACTAACGCCAGATGGGCTCAGAAGCTTTGATCTGGCAATGCCACTGTCCAAAATCTGAAACAAAGTGTGTCACTGCAAATTTTCTAGTAGAAAACTTGAAAATGTTGGGTGGAAAAAGCCAAACCAGTATTTTAATGAATTGTCAGCTAGCTTTAATATAAAAGCTTGAGGTTTGTTTAAGAAAGGTTGCCTTCCTATATTGAAGTTTCTAAGTTTTTTTAATCTCATGCGGCTAGTTTTATTCTGTTGTGCCATACATTCATATTTTTGTTCAACAGGTGAGACAAATGTATGAAGCCAATTGTATTCTAACATAGGTACGTGTATCATATATTTGACATAAAACAAAAGACACGGTACAGTGACAAAACTGCATCTACCTAAACTGAACTAATACATCATCTATGAAAGAGAGGGATAATTTACCAGACTGCACATCGCATGAAATGCATCTCAGCAACAAAACTGTAGAAAGTTCTTTCTCAAAAGGACTTTTCATCACAGCAGACTAAACAGAATTAGCTCACATATCTAAGTAATAAGACACAGCTGACCAAACAACGTATCTATTTATTTGATTAGCTTTAAAGGCATCTGTTGTTACAAATCTACTTTTTAGGTTAAAAAATGCTGTTTCAGTCCACCAGTTCTATTAGTTTAGACTAGGTTTATTAAGTTAGGAAATCTTGTTTCCATAGCTAATGACAACAGAATACTGATCTACTAGTTTTCTTTTTTGTTTTACCTTTTTTTTACTTTTCCATCTGTTTTTTTTAACTTGCCAAACATTTAAAATGACTAGATATATGTATAGCTCTGTATTGTTGCATTTAATTTGAAATATTTACGAAGAAAAAGTTCCTCTATAATATGACAAACTTTGATCATCTGAGCTTCAAAAAAACTTCAAAGTAAATGAAATGCTGTGCTATGGTTTTCTGGAGCATGGAAGATACAATATTGATGGAAAATTATGGATTACTATTCACTGTATTTATATCCATTAATATTGCTGCCAATGTGCTATCCAGCTCACGGCAAAGCAAACTTGGAATTGTATGAGTTTTGCCGTATTAACGGCACAGTAAAGTCCGCGCTGCAGCGAGGCACGGCTCACCAGGACACGCTGCTGGAAACCTTCTGGTAGGAAGCATCGATGTAAGAGAGGCAAGGATAGAGATGGGATTGCTGTGCTGCCCGGCTAGTTGCATAATGTGAAATATTTCATTCACGGGAGTACTGGCTCTGGGCCACACTGTAGCTATCTTACGGATAACTGGGATACGGGTTAGGAATGTATAAAGCCATTTCTCTTATGCAATTTAATTTTAAAAATTGAGTCATAACCAAAACGTTCTTTCAGGACAGTAAATTGTATCTCTGGCACTGTTATTTTTAATTAATAAAATACAGCAAAATCTTTAACTTGGGGGGGGACACGACACGGACGTGTGAGTAATGACACCAAAAAAGCCCAGAAGAAAATTGACACAGAAAGTTGTCAAAACAATGGCCTTCACCGTGGAAAATTTTCCTGTTTCCAAAAAGAGTTAAACTAACCAAAGAACTGGTCTAGAAATGTTCTAAGTATTTAATAATATTTGATACTTAAAGGCTTCTAAAGCTTATAATAAAATAATGAAAAATATTGGTAATGTTATAGTTCCTCTATCTTGCTCATTTTTCTGTGGAAATTACCTCTGGAAAACAAATTGATAGGGCTAAGAGGGCCAAACAAATAAAACACACTCTTCAATTACAAAAAAAACAATTCTCCTTTATCACAATACAGAGTACCTCTGAGACTGAAAAGACATGTAGATACCAATCAGAAATTCATCCAGCCATCTCAGGAGACAGGGGTGGTAATGCACATATTGTGAGAAACGTTGGGTACTTCTAGCGAAAAACGGAATGTTCAGGCAGGCCCATTTAAAAAAAAAAACAAAACAAAAAAAAACCCACAAACCAAAAAACCACAAAACAACCTCACCAAAAATAAGTGCAAATATATTCATGTGGGTAAAACAATCATCTGTGTCTACTCATGCATGCTATCTGCTCTCATTGCTGTCGCTCCTGTCAATCTGAAGTTGATAGGTAATGGCCCTATGATTCAGGGAAACTGCTGAAGTGTGTACTCAGGCTTCAGTTTGAGAGATGGGTTCATTTATCATCATAATAAGCTATTACCATTGATAGGTCACAACTCATTGAAGAGACAGTCAGTCTAATTGGCTCAATTCAGTTAGCTCTGGATGTGCCTCAAGGAGATGAGCAGTGCTTTGCAGGTAATATTCAATCACCCAACAAACCACTTGTTTAATAATTCATCACAGTTCAGATTAGGGATCTAGCACATGATTATCCCTTCAATATGGCAAATATCTGCTCTTAACCCTTTTGTCTCTTGGGTCCAGGAAGACAAAGGTAAATTCATTCTGTAGTTAGGGTAACACTTACTTCTAGAAACTTACTGAATATTTAAAATTTCCACTGAGGTTTGCTTTCAAAAGAAATTTGTTGTAGTCAGCGAGAGTATCTCTCTGGAAAATAAAATCTTTGCTCCCATCATTCTTTCCTGCTAAAGATCAGCTTACAGTACGTAAACTTAGTAGGAACGTAAAGCTTATTTTGCTTTCTAGAGATATCACGAAGCAGTATGGGTCCATTCAGAAATCTTTAGCAATCAGGTGACGATAGAGTAGATGAGACAGAGAAAATAGTGTACGTGAGACACAGGACCTACAGGATTTAAAAGAAGCTTCATATTCTGTTCAGATATTAGATCGAAGCATGAGTCATTCACAATATAAAAATGTTTAGGATAATGACTCTCTGAAAAGACAAGTTAAAACTAAACCACTAATTCAAGCTTCTGATCACTCACTGCATTGTCAAAGGCGTTAAGGTTCTGTTTCTTCCGTCACTCTCAACGGTGTGCTGTGGTGGGCTGACCTTGGCCAGCAGCCAGACACCCACCTACCTCTCACTCACTCCTCTCTCATATGGGATGGAGAGAAAATAGAAAGGAGGTGAAAAGACTTATGGATCATTGGGAAAGGTTGGAGAGAGGATGCCTTGATGCTGTGCAAGCTCAGTTCAGTAACAGCCAAAAGACTGGTTTGTTACCGACACTGTTTTGGTGACAAATGCAACGCACAGCACCGCACAGGCTGCTATGAAGAAAGTTAATTCCAGCCCAGCCAGAGCCGGTATAGATGTTAAAATATTACGTTCATAACAGATATCTCATGGTCTGCCTTTCTCCATCTTTTTCTTATTAAACCGAAATTTACAAAAGTGATAATTTTGATACTTACTTTTTGGATCACTGACTGGAACTTTAGTAAGTGTGGAATATGACCCTCTAAAAATTAGAATTTGTAAGGCACTCAACATAATAGCCCCACCATTCATCAATCATTTATGAAAAAGTCAAGAATATATAGAGTTTACAAAATTACTCATTCAATTTTTATTATCATTAGTTCTTTATAATTTATCCATCTTGTAGAGAAGCTGCAGACTGTCAGATGCTACCGAGCATCCTCAGTGGCACCATGCAGTTTTATTAATAAGTTATAAACTCAACAATTTCAATTACATTCTACTTCAAGCTTGTGTAATTAATTTAAATTTGAAGTAAATTGGGGGTGGGGATGGTGGGGGTGGTGGTAAATCAAACCGAAATGGTAACTCAATTATTCATAAAGGGAAATCTGGAAACTGAAAGGAACTCTACCTCTTTGTGGCTCTCATATTTTGAGAATGACCTTTCAGTAGCTCTTATTTATATCCTTTTGGTGATGGGCATAGATTCCTTCATCACACTCCTGTGTAACCCAGTATCAACTAGATGCCTGGACTATAAATTCTGTCTGATTAATACAAGTGGGTAAGTTGAGTATAAATCCATTAAACCCGTTACTCTCAGGCAACCTGTGATCAGCAAGGAACTCCAAACATAATTTTCAAAGCAAACACTTATTTGCTGAAGAAGCACTTAGCATGCAAAGGCATACAAGAGGAACAAATCCCCATGTATCCTCCCTTTCATAAACTTCAGATTTCCTTCGCAGCCTTAAGTAACCACTGTTCAATTTAGCTATCTCTAGCTTAGAGATCACCATCACCACGCTTCTTGGTATGTTGATTAGCCCTCAGTACAAATCACCAGGTTCTTTGTTTTCTTTTTCTTCTGCTTTGTTGGATCCTTCAGTATTTCAGTATTTGGGATCAGAGATAAGAAGAGTAAAACTTTTCAATCTGGCAAGCGTATTCCCCAATTTACTTTCTTCTTCATTATCTTCTAACACCCCCCAGTATTCTCTCTCTAGCATTCACATCCCTTCTTTTCTGAAACTACTTTATTTCCCGCTTGTTTCTCCATTTTTCAACTGCCACTATTGATTAAAACCCTTGCCTTCAAGGCAGACTTGGGTAAGCAGGTAATGCTAAGGACACTTCAGATTTATGAAATAATTTCACCAACAATAAATTTCCTCTTTTCTCTACAGTAGTATAAGATGATTTTAGCACAAAGAAATTAAATGAATCATGGGATATATGACCTACCGCAGTCAGTCAACTCAGCTAGCCACATTCTGAGCCCTGTTTCAACTCATTTCCAAGGTGCAAAAAGCCCGTAACGGTCTATTGAGAATCCTTAGTTTTCCTTGCAATCATAATAATAGCTGTACCTGAACTGTCCCAATCGGCTCTCCAAACATGATTAAAGGCATTAATGAGGAACAAAGCGCACAAAATTTACTTCCATCTTGGCGTTTCTTTACAGTCACGGGTAGCTGAACCCTAAATAGGCCAGTCCTGATATTGTTTCAATTTCTACTGGGGATCAAGCAAAATTTGGCTAGCCACAGCTGTGAAGGAATGCAGAGACCTACCCCTGTCTCATTTTGTGGTGCCACGCTGAGAGAATATTTCAGCAAAGATAAAGAATCTAAACCCAATCACGTATACAAATTAAGAAAACTTAAAGAAAGCATCAGTCAGCTGTGGTTCAAACCTTTAAAATGTTTGCTCTTCACTCATATTCCTGCTATGTTTGTCTCATCCTTTATTTATTTGAATTTGTCTATTATCTCAATTTTTAGAAGATGTAGTGAAGTAAGTGCTAATAAAATAAACATTTGGTATAAGTTGAAGACACCTTCATACTGTTGACTGAGTCTGATTACCATGGTGACTTAATTTCAGTCAAGGCAATTCAAATTGTGATTTTTTTTAAAAAAACTTACATTATTTATATTAGTTTAAGGTTTACTTATTAAAAAACAAAATTAAAAACATATCAATAAACTAAAACAGCTTTTTATCAGAAGAATGCATCCAAATATGGAAGACAAAAGATACTGAAGTAGCTGTCTTCACAAAAGATATCTTCATTCAGGTTCAAAAGAATCATTTTAATTTTCTGCCATGTGTTGGCTGTTAACACTAGTTAAAAAATCAGATGATCTGCAGCAGCTGTAACTTCAGGGGTGTTACATTGAATGGAGATTTCTTGCATACTACGTGCTACTAATGCCTATTACTGTTTCTTTTACAAATATGGATAACATGCATATAACTTAACTATTTCATCAGTAAATGTCTGTACAAAATTGTTTCTGATATGTTATGCCTTATACTTGAGGATCACATTCCTTACTCCACCCCCAGTTTTCTTTGGAAGCTTCAAGATGTTCTTTGTTACACATTCAAATCTGGGGCTGAAACTCATTTCTGTGCAGAGAGTACAAAAAAGGGCAAATATGCCATGAAGTACTGGATTTACCATTCCTGCAGAAAAATCTCTCACCCAGTTAGCAGATATTTCAAGCACTGTCATTATGTTACTAAATGGTGGCCTGCTTAGATTTGGACAATCCACCCGCATCGGGGAACCAAATCTTCTACATGAGGGCTTAAACTGTCCATCTAACCAGCTGAAAGAAAGAAGTATCTTATAAAGGTGCACAAAGGGAGATCACATGAGCCCACCTAAGTTCCACCGCTTCGCTTCCCTGACAATAAAAGCAATACAGACACATGCTCAAAAAAGTCAGTCTGATGGCTAAAATTTAAGACACAATTGAGTGTTGGCACTATGTAGGCTAGGTCACTCACTGCTTTTCATGAGGCCAACGAATTTCAAAA
Source organism: Charadrius vociferus (assembly GCF_000708025.1). Taxonomy (NCBI): domain Eukaryota; kingdom Metazoa; phylum Chordata; class Aves; order Charadriiformes; family Charadriidae; genus Charadrius; species Charadrius vociferus. The sequence goes on along the minus strand of NW_009647401.1, from coordinate 2,343,915 downwards.
TAAACTGATGGTAGAAAAAAGTAGCTTTCAACAACAATTTATTTGCATCTCATCCATTTATACAAAAGGGTGTTAAGTCAGACTGTTCTCCTTTTTAAGGCAGGCAGTAAAAGCAAGAAAAAGAGTTGTGGATCTATCTAACTCTATCATGTCCTACGAACAAGAAAGTCTTGAGATCTGAAACCATGACAATACTAGGTGAAGCTTTCTGGGTTTAGATACTTTAATAATTTAGGACAATTGATCCTGGCATTTCTGTTCCAGCTGATTATTGTATTATTTACGCTTCTTTATGTTTTGGGTTTCAACTCCCTCCCTCCCCTCTGGGAGCTGTAGACTGCAATTTGCTTTGCATTATTCTGCCTTTTGCATCAGAAATTGCCTAAGAAATGAAAACAAATGGAAGGAAATAAACATAAAAGCCACAAGGACCTAGCTTATGATTATTTTATAATTCAATATTTAATCCTCTGAGGTATTCTGGGCAGTCTGCAATAGATAATATGTCACAAAACAAACTGCTCACTCCATCCCAATCTCTAGCTTTCCACAGTAGAGTACTTTTAAAGACCGATAGATTTTTAAAGTTTGTACGTATTGACTACAGGCTTATTACAGTGTCTTCATTGCTGGACTCAAAGAAACATTGACTTCTGTAAGTAAGCAAATAGGTTACACAGCTAATTATAAAAGAACAGGCAAAATAAATGAAGCGACAGTGTTTAGTCAAACAAGTCCCCTTCCTGTTCTGTATGCACTGACTCTGCACAAAACTTTCAGCTGTTGTCTTGGTTTTAACTAGAGGTCAGAGAAAGAACAGTGTATCCCCATATGGCTGCTTAAGTCTATGGAGTTGACAAACATCACGTGCTAGATTTTTTCCAAGAGATAACAAAGCCTTTTATTCAAGCATCTTTTGCTTTAATTTTCAACACACTCTGACTTCATGACGGACCAAATTACATTAACTTTACTTACACTGGATGGGATCATGCTGTATAACTAGTTCAAATGACTCCTATAAAACAACACTTGATGCAAGAAACTTCTTAATTTGAGTAAAATCTGCCAGTAAGCAAATAGTGGTTTTGAGTAGAGGTGTTTTAGGCCTTCTATTAAGTTGCTTGCAGTCTGAATAATGGCAGCATTAATATCTGCTCAAAACCCCGATAGAGGAGTTAGAGCGGAAGCATTACGTATTTTCTGTATGACTGCTGGGTGTTGAGAACTAACAATGTTCACAGACCTGGATTCTAGGACAGCCTCCACCTAAAGGCTGAACTAACCTGTGACTGCTGACCAAGGGCAAGGTCCTAACCATCTGAAAGAAGCAGGGTAAATCTCCACCTTCATGGTTAAAGCTGGCCCTTAGCAGAGAAAGGAACATAAAATTTGCAGCAGTAGAGAGAAAATAAAGCAGAGAGACTTCCTCTAACTAAAGATAGATGTTTCCTCATGGAATCTCAAGTGGTCTCAGATGCCCCTCGTGTGTGTGTCATGGGGGACATCATATGTTTATTTAGATATGCTCCATATCATGTTTTCTTTTGGCTAATCATAAATGGCTTCTACTCAGCAAACAAATTATCAAATCGCTTTTTGCCAGTGTGTCAACAGAAAAGAGGCAGAGTATATACATAATGTCAGACTTAAACATTGTGGACACCTAACCCTTCCACACTGACTTTAAAGAAACAAGTGTTTCATGTCATCCTGCTGAGTTTGCTATCTAATTTTTAAATAATTTTATACTTTCCTTTCAGTACTCTGATCAAACATTATCAGAATGCAACTCATAACAATTTCAAACAAATTTATAAAATATTTTACCATGGACACAAGTTTAAAATAAATTTATAGATTCGTTGTCAAAACAAATTAAGAAACTGCTGACAAAAACCAAATGGGGTTTTCAAATACCTAAAATGTAATTAGAGTTGATAGAATAAGACACTTTTTCAGTAACTAGAAGCTCTAACAGACCACAAGTCCTCATGATTGCTGCAATCCTTAGTTCAGTAGGCTATGATAAGGTAGGCAGGCAAGAAGATAAACTGTTTTATGATACCTACTAAAACCTTAACAGTTGCCATTTTAAATCTCTTCTCCCAAATTGTCCACTAGATATTTTATTTCTAGAAATTAAATTTCTTCAGATTATTCCCAAATGTATTCTGCATCAAAAACAGTGTTCAAATTTTCAGTTCAAACACATATTACATAGTTAGGTAAAATATCTGGCTTTTAAAAAAAAATTATCTGCTTTTGTACACCAAAGTTTTAAGTTTTGGTAGCAGCATATATATTTGGAAGACTAAAAGGATATGGTTATGTTAAAGTAACTTGCTCATGTTCTTGTCCCAGTCTGACATAAACAAGAATCCCATACCATCTATGGCCTCGTGTTATTTATAATGTCTCCTTAAAGACACAGTCAAAGACCAGTATCACATAGCCTAGTGTCACCCAGATTTAGACAAAAAGGAAAAAGCTAAAGGCTGCACGCTCAGGAACATCCTATTTATAACACTTTTTCATCCAAAAGAAGCATTTGGAGATGGATGTAAAACAAGCAGATAGCACACATATGGCAATCAACATTGTGGAGGCATATACACAACATGCCAACTTTATATTAAAAGAATTATTTTAAATAAGGTTTTTGAGCTATATTTGAAAACTAGGAAATGCAGGATGGTTCCTACCTTTTTTTGCTCAATTTTATTTTGGGGAATAGTATTTAAAAGCAATAATGTTAACAATAAAAAAAGGAAAGGTAGTTTCTGTGACACAAGGTTTATAATGTACATCTTGATACAAGATTTCCTAAATAATTCTCTACATTTCCTAAGACAAAAATTCTTAAAGAAGCTTGCCTGCTCTGAGATACCAATTATTCTACTGTAACACAGCTAGCAATCACTCTCAAGAAAGGATGTTTTTATCTAGTTCCAGCTATTAGGTTTTATCCAGTTTCAGCTATTCAGAGAAATGTTTTATTGAGTTTACAAATAAGGACTCTCAATATTCTATTTCCATTTCCCTTCCCATAGCATAAATCATATGGCCTAAGCATGTCATTATGACTCTAATTTACGTGATGCAACATGACAGTTAAGATGTACTGTGGTAATTTGTGAGTGCTTTCAGTATTACTATAGTATCAAAAATTTATATGGTTCAGTTATTAAGGCAAATTGCTTCATTCATACAGAGATATCTGACAGTAACCACAAAGGACCTCCAAATTTCGCTGAAAAAATATCTTCCACGTTCAAATAATTTGTGCACATTCTTACCATTATTTTGCTCACTGAATAGAAGCAGGATGAAATGCTGTCTGGAAAAGTATCAGCTCGTATTTCAGGGTAAGTTCACCAGACATGGAAGATTATAGAAGAAACTCTCCCTTGCCCAGCTAAATGAGCCTGACTATCTTTAACAATTTATAGCCATGAACAGGATGCCCAATTCTTTGGAATGATGCTATTTAGTTTCAACATGCTCACTTACCTTCTGTCATGTTGATTTTCAGCCAGCAGGAAGAAAATAAATAAATAAGAGGCTGACTAGCCTGAAGAGACTACAGAAGAAAACGTGGTCAAGTGTATTAGTGTTAGCATTTCTGGTAAGTTTTAGCATAATCTGGTTTACAGTAAATGGAAAGCTGTTTAGTTTTCTTCACACTGAGGACTTATTCAGTCAGTTCTACTCTCTGGAGAAAAATGAGATTTTCATGAAGGTATCGTCTATGATAGCAGAAAGTCTAATGGTGAGAAGCCTGATAGTCAGACCACTAAAGCATCCAGGACTTTAGAAAGTAAATATTTGGTATTAACCTGCAGGGCATGAACATATGTGTAAGTGCACACATGGACACAGGCAGCCTTGGATAAATACATGCACTAGAACTGGCACAGAGCTCACAATAGTGTTTTCTGAGTTCTAGGGCAGAGAGCTCCACACACACAAGTTTCTTGCCAAACACTGAAGTTTTGTAACACACCCCCACAACATCTGATACACAACTTGCATCTCTGAAAAGCAGATGAAGGAACTGGTTTTCAAAGCTGAGGACAAGGTGGGAAGAGAACAGGACAAGCTGAACCACACACCAGCTAATTCATTCAAAAAACAACACTGCAAACTATATAGACTTCTTTAATACCTTACAGCAGAAGCCTGAAGAGGGCTCAGGGTCAAAGATACTTAGTCAATTTTCTCTACTTAATGTTTTGCTTCACAAGGATACTCCATATGCCTGATTCCTTTCAGCTTGTAATTTTGCTGGTCAAATAGCCATCCAACTTAGTCTTCCCTCAGTTCCCCTCCCCTTCAAAGCCTTAATTCTTTTCTCAATAAACCAAATTAGCGTTGAGGCAAGTACCATCTGCACTTACTTTGTTGCCCAAGTAAGAACTGGGTGCACTCCAATAATAAGTCTGTGGCAGTACTTTTCGCGCAGCCACATTGCTGATGCTAAACTGCTGATGCCCATCAAATCTCTTTTGCTTGGGGGTGACTCTGATGAGACCCAGTAAGTCAGTCAGATACCAGCCATTCATGTCTTCTATCTATAATGACAGAAAAAAATCCACCAAAACAATGAGAATCAGGACATCAGACATTTCAATAGTCACAGCCTCTCGCTCTTCCATGTTTAAAAAACTGATTAGATTTATATGATTAAGAGCAGTTTAGGAACAAAGGGGACAACAAAGTAATACCAGCAAAAATTTATCTTATTGTATGTGACTGGGAGTTATAACTTTTGGGTAGTTTGAATTAACTACAAGTATTTGCTTTCTCTGCTTCATATGGTCCAGAGCGAGCAGGAAATTCTATCGTACAAATATATGTGTAAGAATATCTCCAAATATTATACAAGCTTTCAATAAATAACATCAGTCACAGAGGGTACAGAAGAAGAGCTGACAAATGGATATACATTTTCTGATTGTGGTAGGCAGCATAATTTATAATAATTTGTAATCTAAAACCTTACAACATGTAAGTTCAAATATACTTTTTTTTAGAAAGCCAAAGCAAATCTGGAAAGCAGCAGAATTTTAATTTCTGAAATCCCATAACTAGAAATGAATCATTGGAGAAGAGCACACTGTTCATACAAGGATGGCTTCTGAAGCCTGGATACAAGCAGAACAATAAATTAGCTCAGCCATGGAATGGAAAATTTCCCAGATGCTGGCATGTAAATAAGCACACTAGGCATATATGATTTTATTTGCAGACTTCCAGCATACCAATACAGCCAAACCCAGGAGGTAGTAGAACCTGGAACATATTTCCCAAACTCAGTCTACAGACATGACTACGTAGCATACATCCGTTACAGTGGGATCAGTGTCTGAGCTTTGAGAACTAATTTAAAGTTTTGAGTGCATTTGCAGGCTAAAGACATTTTTCTACAGCACAAATAA
>NW_009647401.1:2291632-2338463 GCF_000708025.1 Charadrius vociferus | reverse complement strand
ATGCAAAAGAAATTCACTCAAAATGCCCCCTGTAGGGCATCCTTTTTTTCTTACATAAGGTGTGTTGTACATTTAATGCTTCCAAATTCTGAATTATTTCATTTAATAATGACCTGGGAAAGAGGTTGCCCTATGGAGATGTTGCATTTAACTCAGGACTGATTAAGTATATACATTCCAGGACTGCGTTTTGGCACATGGCTCCATTTTCGACTAATACCTTGTTTTGCACTACTCACTGTTCAACTGCACTTTTTCAGAACTTTCTCACAATGAAGAGAAACAAAACTTACAAGCATTTTCTTTTGGATAAATGAAAAATATATGGGGCATAAAAGAACATGCATGATTTTATAATAAGATGCACTCTGGTGACAATAGACAGTGACAACACACAGAAACACAAAACCAACAACATGTACTGATATGGTATGATTTTTCTTACATTTCTGTAAGTAAGGTGAGAGTGCGTGCAGACGTTTGTTTTCCCAGAGCAGAAACATTCCTCACAGCCTTTGGGATTATTTTGCTGTAGATTGAAGAAACCTGCTTTGCAACGATCACAGTTTTCTCCTTCAACATGTTCCTGGAAATGCACATTAAAATATTACTTCAGTTGTCATAGATCCGAATTTGAGATTACCAGCTTTATACTCTGCAGGAGAGTATAAATGCAGGACTATAAAGACATTTGCAGGGAAGACTATTCTTCTTTATGAATATTAGAAGCAAATCCTCTACACAATAAAAGTTACTATGGCTGCCTGTAAATAACAGGACATGGAATTGGGACATTATAAGGCTTTTAATTTTTCTTCTACATGAGTGGACATACCTGATTTCAGGGAATAATCTAATTTATCTCCTTTACACTTGAGAGCGTCGGAGGGGAAGGAAGTCTGGGACACAATATTACAGTCTCAACAACTGTAGTTTGCAGGTATGGCTGATAAAAATTTTTGCATGCCCAATTGATGTAAACTATGGGTACATAGTATTAGTTGTACCAATCATTCAGCGTATCACTTTTTTACTGGTGTATCATTAATAGCTGAATTCAGGCTAAATGTTCAAGGGCTGCATTTCTTCTTCCCCCGAGTACATGTGTTTGCCAGCCATGCAGCCAGGTCTGCAAACTCTTCCCCTGCAGAAAGCCAGGCACTAAACATACATGAAGAATTCTAAACTTAGCATTTGGTAATTACATTTTTCAGAGAAAGCTTATGTTGTGCGTGAAGTCCTGTTAGTTTACACAATAAATCAACTTGTCCTATAGGTAAAGATAAAGCTAGCTTTTCTACAAGGAGTATGTCGCAAAAGGCTTATGCTGTGGTGCTGGTTTAGTAGTTCAATATTTTTCCCAAGATCACCCATAAAATTCTTTCCCTTTCAAAAGTGTTATATACAGTCTCTAATCCTGGAGACAGTGATCTATGGTATGCACACAGGACCAAACTGTTGGCTTCACGTCAGTAGAGAATGAACATTATAAAAAGTCTGCCCACGCTGTGTAGTCTATGATTCCTTGAAATACACAGCTCTGAAGTAAGTTCACCAAAAGCCATTTGATAGCCTCCTGGTTAAGATCTAGTAAAGATGGAAAAAGTGGGGAAAAGCATGTAGAGGTGTGGGGAGAAAGGACAGAACAGATGGATTGAGAGAAAATAGGGGCACTGAGGGGGAAAGGGTAAAGACAGGTAAAGAAGGAGACAAAATGAAAATGTAAATATGTTTTCACCACTAATTATACAGTAACAACATGTGCAGCAAAATATCTTTTCTCTGTCTCTATTGCTGTGCTGTATCTATTCTCCCCTTCAACAGCATCATATAGACTCTGTTCAACAAACCAAAAATCTCTTTAAGACAACCAAGGTAATCAATCAGTCAATTACTTTTAACTTCAACCTCTCATTAATTTAAAGAATGGTATTTTTATGTTTTCAGTAGCAATCTCAGGATTGATCAATGCGTATTATTGCCATAGGTATGCTGAAATCACCAAGCTACTCATACTTTATATGAAAAATAATGTGGGGAACAATTGGGAACTCGCAGGCTCCCAAATGCTCTCATGCACAATTCTACTAACTAGAATTATGAATGTTGGTCCCAAAAGTTTCAGACCTTGCTAATGTGCTTAGGGTATGCAGAGTGGGAAGAGTAAATTTAAAAAAAAAAAAAAAAAAAAAAAAAGAGCGAGCTGCAAAGCAAATGTATATGTTCAAATGAAAAGTTGTCCTACTCTGCAGTCATCAGTGAGTAAAACCTGTATAATTCTATTGAGTAGGCAGCAAATTCAGTGGATAGTAGATACATAAAACTCAAAGTTGGAAAGGAGATCTAACCTATCCTTCAGCCAATGAAGCAATGTTTCTACAGCCTCATTTATTTCTGAATGCTGTGTTCAGTCCAGTTTTAAATTATGCAAAAATGAGACTTTGACCATATACCTTCAGAAAGCTCTCTGAGATAATTAGTGATAAAACAGGCGTTTATACTTGTTCCTCACCTTTCTGTACTTTAGTTTACTCTGGCTAATGTGGTAAAGATAACAATCTAATGCCCACTTTGCTGCATTATGCTGCTTACAGTTAGAACAGTTTTTCAGCAGTCAATTTCCTTTACAAGAAAACTATCTTTAGTAAATTTAGAGCTCATCATATGTAATTGAAAGATGTGATTAAAAGAAGGGAAGCATTTTTCCTAAGACCTGTTATTAACTTGTCCAGACATCCCACTTTATTCTTCATATGGAGCATAACTAATCTGATGATTTCAGTGTCCCTTTGACCATAATCTGCTTTGATTTGAATTTGAAGATTGCTAGTGAAAATAAATGTGTATGTATTTGTATCTCAGCTATCTGCAAAGGCTACCATTTATTCTCCCACAAGCACTTAAAAAGGGATTAGAGGAGAAGAAAGGAGACAAAGGAATAACAGTGAGGAAAAAGCGTGTACAGTGTGGACTCTGGGATAGGAACAATTATCTCTATTCCATATTTTTTCATTTTGGTCTGATTGTACTAACAGGTCAGTTTGGCATGACACAAATAATGTCATAATAATAATAAGAATCATTCAGCAGTGGTTATCTTGTGTTTGGCATATGACACCATCAAAGCTCCCTTTCAAGTCAGAATATAGCAAAAGCACCCCTTTTCTGATCTAGACTTGATAGCTAAGGAATTAGAACTGTGATATGGATAGATTTTATTTCTGACAGAGAGCATGTGACTGTTACATAAAGTGAGGATAAGGTTAATTCTCTGAGTAGATTTCAGTGCTATTCAGCTGTCACACCAGAGCTTTATGTGTGTATGCAGCATAAGCTGATAGATTTAAGTACTTTTTGTACATTCTTGTATTTAAGGACATAACGTAAGTATTTTTAAATCCACATTTGTGAAAAATTCTGTTAATTAAATGCTGGAAGGAAACTCCCACAAGTACGACACAGAAAAATTGGCCCACAGTACAGTAAATGGTCCTTTGGACCTATTCATGGTCACTAACTAAATGGTGGCTTACACAGCACCACCATTTCTAAAGCATTTCTGGCAACCAGGTATTTTATAAGTGGATACATGTACTTTTAGAAGTTTTTTTATTTCAATATAATATTGAAATATAATTTGCTGGAAGTACATGAAGGCACACAGAGAAAGTAATTCTTAAATTTTCTTCTTGAAATTGAGAAATTAATCCTACAGAAAGGATGGGTTACTATTTTTTTAAATATGTTACAGATTTATAATCAACCATCCCAAGGCAGGAAAGAAAGCTGTCAGTTTTGAACTTACCAAGTAAAGAGGATTATATCCCTAATAACAACTCCTAAAAGCCAGCTTTTTTGTTTGTTTTAATACATTATCAGTTCACTTCTTCTTCTCTTTTAAAGTCATATCACAGGTTAGTTTTAGAGACCACAATACTTTAAACATATAGTTTCTGTGTACATGAGGATGTGAGTTTGAAACAAATGATTCACAGGCTTCTTAAGTATCCCTTCATTACAGATTTCTAAGGACTTGTATGATTAGCAGCAGGCTCCTAGGTACCTACGTTAACTACAGTGAGTACTGAGATGACACAAGGCAATCTAAGACTTAACAGGACCAAGGACAAGCGTTCTATGAGAAGTGACCAACATAGATACCAACACAGCTAGGTAGGACAGTGGAATGCTATTGTATGATAGAAAACCACTAACTGCAATCTTTCAATATCATTAGCATCTTCCTATGGCTCAGAAGAATTTGACACCCATACCTTGCAGATGCAGGGACCTATGCAAGGGTCAGCATTCGCACTGCCTTCCAGTGAGCAGTTGCAGGGCAGGCACTCAGGATACCCGGTATAACCCAAGGCACATCTGTTGCAGCTCTCTCCTGCATAGCCAGTCTTGCAGTGACAGAAACCAGGCAACATTTCTATGGTAAGAGGGAGAAAACATGAGACATATTTGAGTTATCATTATTATTATTAACAGGTATGTGTCTTAGAGCGCTCAAAGAAACACCTTTGGCAGGTTTAACATAAGGGCACATGTTTGTTTAACTCAGTATCCTGTCTGAGAGAGGCCAGAATAAAGCATTTAAGAATAGAACACATAGAGTAATTTGAATTCTGAGCTTCCAGAAGTTCACGTATTAGAGATCTTCTAAACCGAAACTTATCCCTACTTCCTTGCACCTAAGAGGCCCTGAAAAACATCTCTTCCATTAATTCACCTAATCACCTTTGACCATGCTTTTACTTTCAGAATCCATAAAGGTCCCTAGCAGTAAGTTCCACATTTAGCCATGGGTAGAGTGAAAGAAAACACTGATGTGTGTTAAACCTGTATTTATTGCCCTCTAATTCTCATATCACAGAAACCAACAAGTAACCATTCCCTACTCGCTTTCTCCATGTCACTTGTGATTTCAATATACCTCTGTCATACCCCACATGGCATTTTTATTTCATACACCAAAACTTCCTAACCCTATCCTAACCCTATTTAATATCTTTTTACACGGAAACTGCTTTGTAGGGCTGAAAATCTCTACTGTCCTTCTCTGCACTGTTTCAGGTTCTAATAAATTATTGAAGGGGAAGGGAGTGCATAGTGTGGACCTATAAATGGTTTGATGATTTTTTCAGTTTTATTTTTTAAACATCAGTAATATTTCCTAAGGCGCTGTTGACCTTTTTAGCTACTGCTGAGCCAGCACTGAGCTGATACATCCAGGGCACAGTCCAAGGTAATTCTAAGAGGTGTTTCACAACTTATAGTGCCAAATTCAGAAATTGCTGTAATCAATGTACAAGCAGAACTTCTTTTGTCTGTGTTCTACTTTTCCTTTAATTGCTACAGAAATTCATCATTTTACCACCCAGCCACTGACTATCTTGAGATCTTTCTGAACATTTTGCAGTTCTTTCATTTTTCTGTGCTGAAAGATTTTGTACTTGCTAACTTTGTCACCTTCCTACTCATCCCTTTTCCAGGTTAAATATGAATATTTTCAACAGTTCATATTGATCATCACTGTGAAAATGGTCCATTTATTCTTTTAACCAAGTACTAATCCATGAAAGAACCTTTCCTCCTTATTCTATTACACTTTCTTTCATGATCTTTGGTGAAGGATCTTGTCAAAACTTTTTGAAAATCAAAATACAATATTAATCAAATGAGCCTTTGTTCACACGTTCATTGAATCCTTCAAACAGACTCATAAGGTACAGTGTCCTCTACAAAAGAACTGATCTTGAGTTTTGCCCATTTTTGCCGCAGTTCAGAAATGGTATAAATCATTTATTGTAGTTCTACTGATTTTCTTGGTACAGAAACCAGACCTTCTGATTTTAGTTTCCTTGAACCCTCTGCCTTTCTTTTGCAAACTGGATAAACAGCTTCTATTTATGTAATATTAATGTAAGTTTTTAAAAGTATTATAGACTGCATTTAATGCTTCAAGCAACTTCATTTTTAACTCCATCCAGAAACCATGGACAAATACGATATAGGCCTTATGAATTTTTATTTTCCATTTATCAGCTTGCTCTAAACCTGACACTTCTGTTTGAGAGAGTTCTTCTGACTTGTCCCGATGAACAAAGACTCCCAAGTGGGAAATTCCCAGAGCTCTTCTATTCACTGACACAAAGAATTAAACTAGCATTTCTGCTGTGTCCTTTTCTTTCTTGAGATCTCTGGTTACAACTTGATTACACCCTAATCATATTTAACTCCTACTGAACTTGAATCTCTAGCAGTCTTTTTGATTCTGATTTATCCGAAGAAGTACTTCTTAGCAACATTTAAGTATTTAGCAAATTATTCCTTAAAATATGTGTACGAGTTAGTAAGAGTATGACTTTCCAGAATCTGTTATAATTTATGTCCTTTTCTATTATCCTCAATTGGATATAACTTCTGCTTTTTTTCAGTGAGCTTCTTTTTTATTGTTTAAACAGGTATATTTTTCCTCACTTAATTGCATTGCTTGAATCATTTTGAACTAGAGGAACGCATTCTCTGAATGTCTAATATGCAGTCTATAAACCCTATGCTTGCCATTAGCAATCTTGGATTACTCATTTTGATATTCTTTTTAAAGGTTTCCTTGTTTTGATTAAGTTGTTTTTAAGGGAGGCCTTCTCATTCCTTCAATAATGTTTAATTTGACTGCCCTTCAACAGGAGTTTTAAACCAGTTCCTCATGCATAAATCCAGAGGTGCTTCTCTTTATGGTTTCTCTAACTAGCTGTTTGAAGAAGCAGTCATCGATGGGAGTTTTAAATTATATTATCTGTTACTCTATACAGAGATGAAATTCAATCTGTCTTCTCTAACCTTGCAGTCTCTTTGATCTCCTGTAGCACATCATATTAACTGTCACCTTCTTGATCTGTCCTAATTATACACAGAATTTCAGTGCATGAAATTTCTGTTACTTACTATCCCAATACCATGTGCTCCGTGGGTTTTGATGCCAATGGCCCACCTGATTCTCAAATTTCTGAGTTACTCTCCTCTCAACTAGCCACCGGCGAGGCCCCACAGCACAGCAGTCATTAGGCTCTTTTGTAATCTGGGTAAATGCATCCTAGCCGGACAATGTTGTCTTACGAGACAAACTTCTGTTCCTTCCAGATGAAAATACTCCGCCGTACACCAGGGTTCAGTAGTAAAAGACACAGGCAAGGCTAAGTATTTAGAAGTGAGCCAGTCTTACTTGAAAGTTTCAAGAACTCATTCTTAGGTCTCATGAGTTAAGACTCAGCAAATCCAAATTCAACTAAATGTCTCAGTATGGAACAACCCCCAGATACTCATTTAAATTTATAGTTTCTCCCCCACTGCCCAGTCAGTCCATTTTTTCAGTTCCCCATCAAGAACCTTTCCTTCTCCTGCTCTTTCCTTACTCTACAGTTAAGGAAGAGAGACCAGGATTGGAAACTGCACTGTCACCAACCCAGCATTCCCCTTTCTTCTACACAGGATAAACAATAGTGGATAACCTTCACCTACCATCTAGCAAGAAACCTCACACTCCACATCAGCGAGAGGAAGGCGTAGAGACTACTAACGGTCATATATTCTTCCAACTCTTATGCTTGTTGATATGGTTAGTCTGTATGTTTTATTTGGCTCAATGACTTCTTTCATTCACAGCACTTGCAAGATCCAGGCTCTCATTGTATTGCACAGTATGTAAATTCCTGTCAGTGTCCCACTGGTTATCTTTGACCTGGATTCTGTAGTGCATATGTAGTGTATATTATGTCAACAACCTAATTACATTTTGATCTCTGGCAGATGTTTCAGGTCTGTCTTTTGTTGTTGTCGCAATGAACTACCATTTCAGCAGAAGCACATCTTCTTTTGCTTTTGGTCTATTACTTCCTAAGCCTTGTTTGAATGGGGCTTTATTTGTTGAAACTGTTATTCCCTGTTTTCTACCTGAATATTATCAGTTTCTGACCTATCTTTGACTGTACAGAAGCTTTGAAAGTTCATCCTAGTGGATAAGGCATCTTGAAATATGAGTTTTATCAGTCAGTTTTCTCCCAGCCTATCAGTCTTTCAAAATTGCACAAAAACAAATGCATGCAAAAGCATGCACCAGATCCTTGAAAACATCTGCAACCCCAGGACTGGCGTCTGCCATTTTCACTCATTTTCAACAGTGTATAAATTCCAAAAACGACCTCACAGAACTTAGTGGTACTGCTTGCTGAGCAAAGTACTATGAAGCTTGAGTAAAGACAGAGATGTCTGGACCTTATTTATCCTACAATGTCTGAGGAAGTTTTTGAGCAAAAAATAACATCTGTCATTGGGATTATATTGTATATAAAGAGACAACAGAGAGAAAACTTCATTGCATGATAGCATGCAGTGAAGCCTGAGTTACAAAACTCTGCCAGTTTCCAAATCTCACAGCTCTTTCAGGAGCTTAAAAGCCAAGTAAAATGGCTATTTGTTAAAATCTAGCCACTATACCTTGAAACAAGGGTACCGATTTACTGAGAAAGCCTAATTACTGGAGTACAGAGTAGTTCTGAATGTACAGGTTCCACCTTTGCTTCTGTATGGACAATACAAGTGCAAGTGATCACAATATCAGCAATGGTCAAGTTTACCTATTATTAGGATGGATTGGACATAGGTGGACAAGATCAGTTTTAAAATTACTGCCTTTCAGTTACAAAAACTAGAGACATTTTCATCAGTTTATTTTATCAATACCACCGTTTGAAAACATAAGTTTCTGGCTCTCTGTTTTCTATGTTGTTCATTAACATATCATATAACATTGCCATGAAAGAATATTTGAAAAGCATTGTTGAGGATTCAAACCCCAAAATATACTACACAAGCTAGAATAATAATATTTCATTTGACATTGCTAAGTGAAACATGTGAGGACAAAGTTATACTGGGTCGTCAAAATAGGAATTATACATGCTTAATATACGAAAGTATTCCTTTTTCTCCTGAAACAATGCCTGGTCAATTATAAAGTGACTCCTTCATGCTATTCTTTATGTACCAGAACCTGATGACGACAACAGGGTGCAGTCATTTAAATGTTCTTGTTGCATTTCATCAATGTACCAGTTATTATGGCATTAGCTACAATTTTCCATTTTAATTGTTGCTTGCCTACACTATTCAAGCACACAGAGAATGTACAGCCTCCAGCTTTATTTTCCTTGAGAACTCTTCGCGGTGACTTTATATCCCCATTGATTTTCCTTATTATCATATTTCCATTTTAGTTTAATGTTTTTAATCTTCCCGACTCATTTGCTTACCGCATATTTAAGAAGCATATTCCCATCTTAAACCAAGCAAACAATTTATCCTTAAAAAACCTGCCAGCAAACTCTGAGATGTATTTCAACCTACCCAGTGTGTATTCATTCTGGTTCACAGGTGAATAGGTAGATTCCTTCAGACAGATCATGCTTTCCAGCCTTTCCTTTATGAAGGCTCCCCAGTGCTTCAAGCCCAACTGCTGCCCAGGGTGAGCAGTGTACAGTAAAAAGAATTTTATCAGGGTATTGAATATAAATTAGAGAAAGAAAAAAAAATGTAAAAAGTGATCTGCTTTCAGGATAGTTTTATGCTAAAAATTATATCCAGACGTGCTCTTGATTTTAACACAACCTCTTCCATTACCACAAAAATCTTTCCTTAAAAGAAACATTAAAAAGTCTTTTTCTTTCAACTAGCATTATTGTGTCTTTTATGTTGAGTAAGACGTTACAGTCACAAATCTGGCCTGATGGTCCAAACACTATAATCAAACATAATGTGCAAGAAGTAAACAGTTTTCCTAATGTGTTGGAACCTTATTTAGTATAACAAGAAGTAAAGAAAAGCAAATAAAGAACAAGGAGCAAAGAACAGGACCATTGTAAGCAGAACAGCTACAAAGCTCAGTTATGTGTAGAGCTGACTTATTTTTGTTATTGTGGTCTTAAAATTGGTAAATAAAATAAGATAAATATCAGAACTCTCCTCTGGCCGCTGTCTAGACAGTGCAAACTGTCCATTTCTCACAGGACTTCCAGGACTGGGCAGGACACAGACAACTGGTTTCAGGAACAAATGCATGGACTACTTTGGGGAGGCAATTCCATATATGATGGCTGTCCCCTAAGTAACAATTGTTGCGCTTGTCATATATGAGAAGTAATTTAAACACACAGAATAACCTCTACAGTAAATAAGTTCGGAAGAGGAGAAATCAATGGGCTTAAAAAGCAACAAAGGAAAAAAAAATACTTCATGTGTTACAAACAGCAGATTCAACAGAGCTTAAGAATACTTTAATGTGATCAAAAAGCAACAGGCCTCTAACCAACTGCAGCTGAATGAGTCCAGTTTCAGGAAGATCAGGAGAAGCTGGTTACAGTCAAGGCAGAAAATGATGAGAGTTTTAATTTTGTGAAGAGCACAAAAGAACTCTTGGTTCTTAGGACTGGAAGAACTGTGGAGATATGAAACTTGTTTGAATGCCTGGGGCTAGATGAGCAGGACTGGCCACTTGCCAATAAAAGTAAAAGGAGGCAAAACAGAGACAGATATTCCAATTTTGGATATGCTATCTTCAACACAATAGAGAAAGGGAAGGGAAGGGAAGGGAAGGGAAGGGAAGGGAAGGGAAGGGAAGGGAAGGGAAGGGAAGGGAAGGGAAGGGAAGGGAGGGAAGAATTGCCAGAAAGAAGATCAGAGGATTAAAAAGGCAGGAGAAGAAATGAGAAGCAAGGTGTTAAAGCACAGTACTACCCAGTCAGATTCAGAAAGTGTAAGCAGTTTTAGAAAGCAACTATGAGAGGGTTTAGATCTGTTGAATGCTCAGAGGCAAGAGTAAGACATTATGAGAGCTCCTAATGACACTGTTACTGACAACCAAACAAGATGGAAAAATGTCTTTATCTTTTTGCTTCCCTCTTCCCATGAGAGAAGAGCTGACAGCCCATTAACTGCCTTCCATCTGCCAAGCCCCCAGAGAGTGACCCACACCAGTGGCCAGCATAGGAAGTGTGAAAATTAAGACTGCAGCAGCCACGGCGAGGAACTGAGAGACCAAGATGCTGCTTAATACCCAATTTCTTTGAATTAATCATTCTTCCATCTCAGAATCATGGCCTCAGTATTTTACAAAAGCACTGAATGTCAGTAGTGGCAAATGTTTGAATAAAAGTTGTCCTTTTTAATAGTATGAAAGGTTTCTTTGTTGTATTTAGGCTGTCATCTGTGTAACCTGTACACTCTCACCCACAGGTTTGGTACAGGCATCATGCTGTGTTTCTTCCAGCTTTGGGATTCATCCTCTCTTTTGCTCCTACTCTCTCTCCTATCAGTCCGTGTGATATACTGTACTGGGTGTCCATGCCCAGGAGCTGGCAGCGGTGGGGGGCTGCAGGGTGGCCTCTGTGAGGGGCGGCCAGGGCTGCCCATGCCAGACACAGACAGTTCCAGTTGGTTCCAACGGCCCCACCGCAGGACCTGGCTGAGCCCCTCAGCCAGATGGGTCAGAGAAGGTCAGAGGAGAAGGAGTGGGAGAAGAAGGTGCTCCAGGTGTTGGAGCAGAGATTCCCCTCCAGCCCCGGGAGGAGACCATGGTGGAGCAGATGTCCACACTGCACACCGTGGAGTACCCCATGAGAGAACAGATGGGTATTTCCTGAAAGAACACCCATGGTGGAGCAGATTTTTTTTCCTAAAGGATGGTAGCCCATGGGAAGGACCCTTGCTGGAGTGAGGGAAAGGCGTGAGGAGAAAGGACTGTCAGAGAGAAACCATTATGACCACAACCCCCATTCCTCATCCCTCTGCACCACCTGTGGTACGGGGGGAGGAGGTAGAGGAGTTGGGAATAAAGGACCGAAGTCGAGGATGAAAACAAAACAAAACAAAACAAAACAAAAAAAGGAGGTGCGGGAAGAAGGTGCTTTTTTAATGTTTGTCTTTGTTTATCACAATCTGCATCTATTTAAATTGGCAATAAGTCAAATTAATTTTCCCCAAATCAAGTCTGTTTTGCCCATGACAGTTATTGGTAAGCAATCTCCGGGGCTTTACCTCAACCTGTGAGCTGCTTCATCTTATTTTCTCACCCTGTCCTGCTGAGAAGGGCAGCGAGAGAGCAGCTGGGTGGGCAGCTGCAGCCAGCGAAGGTCAACCCACCATATATACCACTGTGATAGTAATCAGTATCAATTTACTGAACTGATGTAATCAGCCCATGGTTGTTAAGAGTATATTTTACATCTCTGGGCCCTGCATTTGCACCTCTGCTATGCTGCTTTTATGTTCCATTGAGCTCTATTTCAAAAAAGATTGCTACAAAATCTCTTGTCAATAGATTGTAAGTAGCCCAATTAAACATCTCTTAAGAACTGACCTTCAGTTTTGTTGTTAACTTCCTACAGTATTTTCAGAAGTTTGTCAACAAAAGAACCAGAAAAATATGGCAATTCATTGTTTCCAAAGCACAAGGGCACAGTTTATGCTCTACTTGAAGACAGCTTTTATGGGGCTATGGTAAGCAGCTTCTAATCCTACATTAATAATATAGATGGCACACAAATATGACATCTTTCAAACAGATTTTTTTCTGGGTTTCAAATAGAAATATGCTTAGAGAGGAGAAAAGAATAAAACATTATGGTTGTACTAGTTTTAATCTCTGCTGTAGAAGAAGAAATCTCTTTAAAGCCAAAATTCTCCAATATATTCCATGGGGAATACTCTTCCAAACATACCCAAGTTTGCAAGCCATGAATCTGAAAGAATACTCAGCAAATCTGTGAATATTATATCTGAGTTTTCAAAGAAAACTATCATAAGAATGAAGGTGGATTATTGTTTACATGAAGTAAACTTTAAAAAAAAAAAGTGATTTTTTTTTAAAGGAGATATCACAAATGTGACTCATCTTTTCTTTGACCATTGCTGAACTTAAGCTTTAACATCACTATCTTTTATCTTACCTCCTTCTGCATGTTTCTCATCTTTGACGCAGGTATCGTGTAAAGACCCATTTGGATCACAGGAACACGGCTGGCAGGGATCTGGGCTATCTGGCAATACCTATAAAAAGAGAGATTACAAAAAAGAAAATCTTAACATTAATAATTGGAAACTTTTATTTACTTCTTAAACAAAAAAGTAGGAGAGAACAATTTCTGTGTAGGTAGCTTGCACTTTAACAAAAGTGAGATGGTTGCCAAACTTAGCCCATGCAGTCTAAGCATTAAAGTTACAATTTGGGTTTTCATTCAGAAACATGTAAGTGATTTAGATACAAATATGTTTTCAACTAAAAAAACAGGTGTGGAGATAATAACAGTCCCTTGTATAATTAAAATCAATAAATATAATGATGTAGACTTAGAGCATTCACTACCTAAAGTAATATTGAAAAATAGTTCAGTTGTTCTGGTCAACGTGATATAAAAAACAAAGTTAGCTGGTCAGTAACTGAACAAAAAGGGTAAGTGAAGAAAACTGAACGTTGGACAATGGAACAACTTCCTTTTGTTCTTGAAAAGGTTATCTCAACCAAACTTAAACCTTAGTCTCATATCACACTGGGAATATAAACTAGAAGTTCTGCATGAACTAGGTATATACACATACTATAGATACACTATACACACACACACATATAAAATCCCTATTAGTTGGATGATAACCTGATTCAGAGGAAAATATCAAGAGCTTTGCTGTTGAAGAGATCAGTATTTCTTTTCTCAAGCTCTAAGTCTAAAAGCAGTGTATTAGGAAGAATGTAATTATTGTTATTTGCTGATATTTTCTGTGTTTGAGGATTGAAAACCAATCAGACTAAAGGTCATGATTTACCAAACTGAAACTATACAGACAAAATATCAGGAATTTAAGCACACACTAATAGTGCAGCTGTCTAAAGCACAAGCACAGCCCATATTGGCAATATAACCTAATATAAGATTCATCTTCTGACAGCTTCAACTTAGATGAAAATACAGCCTTATATGATGAAACACAGAAAACAATTCACCGCTGCACTGAAAACGAAAGGCATTCATGAGACACTATAGAATTTCAGTGGTTATTATTCCTACATTACATTTTAAAAATAAAAATTATAGACTCTTTCTCCAATATCAAATACAGCAATATTTCTCTGATCTTTGATAACAAATATTGAAATTCATTACTGAGGCAAAAGTTCTGTTTACAGGACCACATCCTCCTTTAAATTAAATTGAAATACTAGCTGGAGGCCCTAACCTCAAGTGCATTCGTTCATTTCAACACAATTTCATATTTCTGTGAGTGTTAACTTTGCAGATTTCCAGCTGTGAAAAGCAACTACTACACTGTCAGAATTAGAGGTTAACCTTCATAAAACGGCAGTCCGAACTGTGTCATCTCTTTTTAATAACTTAAGTCCCCATGCTGAAGTGACGGTTTGAACACCGAGCTTTACAGTGAAGTGACAACAGAACATGGATTTACCCCTTCAGGTCTGAAGTAGCCGTCGATGCACGTCTCGCAGTTTATGCCACCGGTGTGGCTTGTACAATTCACACACACTCCGCCCCCGATGTATTCTCCATGGACATTCAAACTCTGGTTTCTGTCTGCAACATCCTGATCATAGTAACACTCCTCAGTCTTCCCATGACAGTTGCATGCTAAAAGAGAAGGAGCAGTGTTGGCGAACACTTTCTGGCTGGAGATGCCACGCTGTTACTAAGGTATTAAAAAGAGCCGTTCAACATTTTATCATTGCTGCTGCATACACTGTAACCAATAGCACATCCAAGCATTAATTTACTACTTCAGCTATGAAAAGTAATGTGGTCCCACTACAAATGCAGCCTGGAATTCTGTATATTGTATTTTTTTCTCGATGTTTTGTCTGGAGGAGTACGGAAGTTGACAGATATAGCCTAATTATGTTCTTCCTGTTTTGGTTTAGGGGCTTTTTTCTGTTTAAATTGATATTCCAGAAACCTTTGGTGATTGCACACACATACGGTTCATGAAAGGGTCAGCTAATTTAAAATACAAGAGGAATTATAAGGAAAGCAGCAGAATGGTATGAGTAAATTAAAATAATTTCCATGAAAGCTGAAAGACATCCTGAAAACACTTGATTTGCACATATGCATATAAAAGCTGGGTCAGAACAATGAGATTCTGAATCTTAAAACTTCTTTAGAAGTTCAGATTTGAACTCTTAGGCTTCAGGTCCACATACAGGTCAGCTAATCTAATAATCTGTTGCTGTGAAAATGAGGTATCTCTCTCTCTCCCTTTCCCTGTGGTATTAAAACATTAATTTCCACATAAAGAGAAATTCAAGGCTCATCAACATTGCAGGGAGTCATTCTCCTCACATCTGAACCAGATGCCAGGGAACAGTTTCCACCATGAAAGTACAACAACTCACTGAGGGTTGAATAGGGCATAAGAAGTGTCTCTTAAAAATTAAACATGAAAATAAATGTACCCTGATTTCATTCCAGAATGCATTCCCAATGCAGACACAGTCCCTACTGAAACAAAGATCTCTGTGGCCAAAGTTCACAGGACACAAATAAGCAATTACTATCTTTAATATGGGGATACCTGTTTCTTTTTATATGTTTTTAACCACTCATGGTAAAACTATAGCTGCAATCCTACAATTGAATAAACACTTACATGTAATGGAGGACTAGGTTTTATTATGTTCAGAAATATAAGTGGTATGTGACCTTTGTAAGTAAGACGTTACAGTTCAGTTATAGCTATCCTTACTACAGTATATCTGAAAAAGAAATCCCCAGCCTGCGAAAAGGTGACATTTCAAGGAATGCTTTCATTCCACGCTGGAAAACTAGATACATTGATTTTTCCATTAAAAAATCAGAAACTAAAATTGCATTTTGATCGTGTAAAAATATTTTGTTTCAGCAAGGCTGAACATTATAATATACAAAAGCGTCATTTGTACAAAAATCATGCTGCTAAAGTTTAATATCATGAAAAATCTATTAAAAATATTTTTTACTTATCAGGATACAGGCCTGTTATTTTATCAAAACAAAACCACCACAATTATAAAAATTAAATAAGTCAAAATGATGTTTATACAGCATTCCACCAATATCAGCATGTCACACTAAAATATTCTCAGTTTAGTAAGACCATGAATCTACATGTAATTGTTCTTTTACCTTTTTCGAGCCGGCCTAAGTAAGTGAACAATTGATGCATAAACAAATGTGATTAGAAATAAAATTAATTGCAAAACCATGTAGGATCTGACTTCAGTTTTCACCAGCAGTTGCAATAAACCTTCTCTTCTGTACGGCTTTCAACTTACGTTCACATTCATGCTTAACCAGGAAAGTGCCAGCATGCCAAGGCTTTTGATTGAAACCAGGACAACAACGATCACATGTCTCTCCGCATGTGTTGTGCTCACACTGACAGATGGATTTCTAATTTAAAAGAAAAACAAATATTTACACAATGTGATGATTTGAAGAATCTGTCCATGCACATAATCTGCATTCCAGCTCAAATTATGAAAACATTTAGAATAGCTATACTCTGTAATTCCCCCGCTTATTCATTTTTATTCATTTATGTACCCTGTATTCACCAAGTGAGAGACAAGAGTGTGTTTAACTCCTATAGCTCTATTTTAAGAAAACAGCCATGGTGCAAAGCAAGGTAGTTGGCCAGAGAATTTAAGGAGAATCTAAGAATGTTGGAAAATCTAATTCCAACTCGCTGAAGAAAGGAGGACGGGAGAATGAAAGCTCCCCGTTACAGCAAATGAGCCAAAGTGCTGGTAGCCCTCAGGTACAGCTTCATATCACAGGAAAACTGATCTGATAGCTAGCTTGCACTAGAAGGGGTGAGCCAATCTCTACCCTTCCCTCAGACATAGCGATCCTGCAGCTGCAGAGTGAAATCAATTCTGTTGGCTGATCCATTAAAAACTTTTAATTTTAGCATTAATTTTTTACTGGATGAGTCAACTCATCGTGTAACCTTCTAACTGCAAAACTAATTCTATGTGAGGGATACTGAAAGTTTTTAAACTAACAGGAGATGAGAGCAGGACCACCCTTTCAGTGGCTTTTCGGTTCCTCAGCAGACCACCTTAGTCCCAGCTTAGTCCCAGCATGAAAATATTGCTATAGGGAACACCCAAATTCTCTGAGCCACAGAAGAAGCTTGGAAAAGATATAAGAAATGGTAGTTTGGAGAAATGAGGAGCAAAAATTGCCTTCCCAATATTTATTCAGTGGAGGGGATTCTTTGTGGTCCCTGTGAAGCCACTCAAGGTCAAACCAACAAGCTAATCTGGAGAAATTCTATGGCTCACAGGACAAAGCATGAATTTTGCAAACCAAGATTAAGTTAAGCAATGCTTCAGAAAAGCAAGGCAGTAAATTCAAGCAAGTTTATTCTTTGTAATGCTAGGGGAAAGATTAATTGTGCTAACAGCTAGAGTCATGATGTTTATAAGCCAAAGCCCACCTATTTTGGTGTGGCTCAGTCTAAAAAGTATCCCTGGAGGGCTAAACCAAATACTCCAAATGTCTTACAGCTGGAGTTGTTTCACTTATGCTATTTTTTATACTGGCCAGACAACATATACATATTTTTCATCCTGAAAAACAAGACACCACACTTGTCACTATGCCTTTATTTTATCCAGTAGCCAAATTTTCTGAAGTACGTATTAATTGGATTAACAGCACTTATTTTCTGAGATAGGCCCAATCCTAACAGATGGCAGTGAGACAATGCTGCAGTTTGATACCTAAGGCCATCTGAAACAATAGCTCAGCACTTGCTATACACATCACCACAGAAAAAGCTTAGAAGGATTAAACCAAGGAGTTTGTAAAATTTTTACAAGAACCCATGGAAACTACTTAGAACTCTAAATGCATTCTCTGTAAGAGTTCTTCCAGTTTGTTTTGGGCTTTTTTTATCAGTTCTTACACAATGGTTTAATGTAATCTACAAACAAGATTTTTTTATAATCCTACAAAGCTCCTACTTAAGTGAATAGTATATGAAGAGATCTCACATTGCAGCACATTAGTAATACTAGTAGATTGGAAATTCCGCATTAATGATAATGTATGCATGCATGTGTATATATTTGAACCATCAGTAAGAAATTATATTTCTATATTTCAATTGTATTGGTTACGTGTTTATTAATGGCATAAAAAGAAAGCTACAAGTTGGAAGAAATTATAAACAGCTCCTGATTTTCTAGACCAGCTTGACTGATCACTCAATTAATATTTCCTGCATAGTAAATGCACCGTGCTAGTGCCATCATTTGTTTGCAAGTATCGATTAAATACTTGACAGTCATGTAGGAAACACTGTGATTAATAACAACAAGAAAAAGAAAGACTGACTGTTAGTGCTCACCTCTACAGCTGCATAACATAACCCAAATTTTTGGTTTTCCTAGGAAACTTTCAGTATGGACTGAATTAACTGAAATCTATTATTTCATCTGAGAGAAAGCCTCCGCTGACACTGTATGAATGTTTATTTTTCTGGTTGCCAGCACTGTTTCATCCTGGCATTGCTTCTGACTATTCTTCTGGGTGAAGAACAGACGTAAATTCACAGAACTCAGGAATATCAATTTTTTTTCTCATGTTCCACCCACATCAAAAAAGAAAAAAATATAAATACATACATTGGTCGCTGGATCCAGTGGACAAGCCTTCGCATGGCCTGAACATATACACATGCCTCCAACAGAGATATCTTTTATAGAATAGTAATACTGTAAGACAAAACAGAAATTGAACTGCTAAGTGGATTGTAAAATGCAGGTACCAAGCTGCAGAATTCAGTTCTGGTGACAAAACTGTCAGGTCCTCTTTTATTTCTTTTTTGATCTATCACAAAAATAGCAGACAGTGTAATAATGCAAGCTGCGTCTTGATCAACAGATTCAGGCTTAGTGGAAGAAAGAGTATAAATTGGCGCAGTTCTATTTGTTTGAAGTCACGAGAGCCATCTCAATTTATACACAGCACACACCAAACATGAGCATAGGAAAAGGCTATACGCACACTGGATAATGAAAAGGCAAATGCTATGGAATTTATTCCCTTCAGCAAACATGAAAAGGAAAAGGCATGATGATGGGGAGAAGAGAAAGGCTAGAACAAAAACTAAGAAAGAAACACTTTTGTTCACCTTAGCTGGGTCTTACTTGGGCATTCACTGGACTGCGGAAGGAAGACCTGTTTTTCACTACTGGCCTTTTGAATGGCTGTGGCATAGTCTTCATTACTGAGATTTACATAACTTGACCTGTTGCTCTGCCATTTGACCATTTCTATTTTTTCTTTGGTGGGGATTAATAGCCCTAACCAGAAAAAAAGGATGGAAAGGTATTTATAACCATGTATTATAAGACCTATGAAAAGTGAATGTCACATGCCATCTTGTCCATTTTAATCTGTTTTTGCAAGGGTCCTGTAACATCCTAACAATTGGTTAATCAAACCAAACATATGCTATTCACAAATTTTGCTGTTTCTCTCTTCAACCTCTTTTTCAGATCATTAATAAGCATATCAAACAAAATGGGAACTCATATAACTCACAGTTAACCTTCTACCACAAAGAAAATGTGTCATTTGTGGCTACCCTTTGTTTCCTGTTTAGTGGAACAGCGGCTTGTCTAATGCCTTCTATAGGGAAAGCCAGACAAGGATGACAAGTTTCAGTTGCTCCTTACTCCTCCAAGGACAGCCTCATGGAGAGTTACCATACAGAAACTATCGTTCTCCACTGGTTTGAGAAATCTGTGGGTCGTCCTGCACTAGATTTTAATGAGTATATAGGGATTTTTAAAGTGTGAATTGGGTTCTTACCTAGATTGAATTTTGTGTTTCTGCTCACTTAGAATCAAATTATTAAATGTGCACCCTTACGTAAACACAGTTTCTGTGATTAGTGAAGCTGCAATAACTGTACTCAACTGGAAGGGTTTCTGGCCAATTCCAAACTTTCAGAAATAGCCAGCACTCTACGTATTTGGAGGAAGAAACGGAAACCAGAAATGTGGAACAGAAGAGGCAAATTTTCTTTGCAGCTATCCACCATTGATAAATGATATTAATTAAAGCCAAGAATAAGCATACTGCCCCTTCATAACAGGACTTACTATAGTGGTACCCTAAACAAATTTCCAAAAGAAAAATAAGATGATTGACAGAATGAGGAAGTGAGCAGAAAGAAAAAATGTGGTAAAAAATCAGAGGAAAAATAGAATAACACACATTTGAACAACAGGAAAGCAGGGAGATATGGCATAGAAAAAAGGACAGTTCGTGGAAAGAAGAGATTGGGGCTCGCACACACAAGGAATGGTGAGAAGACAGGGGTATGTTGTGAGTTTGAGTGCTGCATCCATTATTTCAAGCTAAAGCACGATGTAAAATTTTTAGTGTTAGCAATAATCTAATACTACTACTCATAGTACTGCTAGTAGAAAGTCTACTCAAAGTAAGTCTTCAAGTAATCCTAAAGATAGCAAAGGATTGAGCAGCAGAAGAGGCGAGAGAACATTATCTAACAGCAACTACTTGCCAACTACCTGCATCCAAATGTTTACAGCCAAAGGAGCTCTGTGTTACATTGATAAGCATGTTGTGTACGTTCGCAACGCCAGTAAGCAGAAAACATAAACCTGTTAGTTCTGCTATAGAGAAGACAACAAAATTCTGTGAAGAGGGAATCCTCTAACACTAGGATTTTGACAAATAACAACAGGTACTCATCATCTCCCAAAATTTCCTATGGCAAACAAAGGCAGGTACAACATTTACAAGTGTAAGAGAACTTCTACATGCACTATTTCTACTGTCTTGCCAGAACTTACCCTCCTTGTAACAATGGGATCAATTTCATTTGGATCTTTGTGTGCAAACATCATTAAGTCAGCATTTAGTGTCCGTATTCTCTGAAATCTCAGGCGAATAAAGCGAGCAGAGGTGAATTCTAGCAATACACGTGAAGGATCATCAGCACTAGGCCGTCCGTTAATTAGAGAAGTGTGAATCTGAAAACAGAATTATTAAAGCAGTAAGAAATTAGATGACAGCAATGCTCCCATGATTATGCCAAAAATACCATTGAAAGCACTGTGTGAATGCCTTTGTAAATGTAAAACACCTTCTTTATTTAGAAAGCAGATTTCCCCACAAAAATATTCCACATACAGACCCCAGGTATGGAGAGGCTTGACAGTAAAAACATTTTGAGCAAAGGAGAGTGAGTAATCAGCTACAGGAAGATGGTAGCACCAACTGCATACATGTACCAAGGCCCTACAATGGCCTCCATGATGCAGGCAACTCATTTCTCTTCCTCTAGTCTAAAATAGGTTTTTTCAAGCTATTGAACAACCAAAAGGCTCAAATTTTTTTAAATTAAATGAATGGATACTTGGAATGGGACTCAGAATTCAACAGGGATCAGTTTGCACCTCTTACAGTGGTCATCATCAAAAGACTTTAGAACCAGGTGTTTTCTAAAGCCAGGACAAGGCAACTTTTGAAACACTGAAAACTACAACCACTAGATGAGACAAAATAAGGATTCATAAGCATGTCCCCTTTTCCACTGTCTCTTTACACAATTTATCATTTCCTTCAAATCTTTTTCTCAGCAAGCTGAAGCAATTTCCTGGGTTGCAACTGTTTTCACCTCGTCCCTAAGGAAGGTCTTTATCACCTCCAAGATCTCTGTTCAGCATTTGTTTTTCCAAAGATGCTACCAATCTCTGCTTACACTGTGGCTTCTGTAAAGATTGCCCCCCTTTCTCTGCCTGCCTATGCTAAACTCTAGAAATCTTCTGGGTAAGTGTGCTCTGTGGCTCTTTCACAACGAAGACTCTCTGACCCCAATTGCAGCATCAAGGGCAAGGCAACAAAAATAAGCAAACTTCTTCCTCTCCTGCCTTTTTTGTTGATCACAACATACATTAGCTGTGAATCAACAAAATAAAACAGATGGGCTGCTACAGAATTGTTCTTGGAAAAGGCCTACAGAAGAATGTCAGGTATAGCAAAATATTGTTAATGAGCACCTAGGGGGAGGGAGGAAAGAAACCATTAATTTTCCTGTATTCTGAAGTGTTAAATTTTAATTGGGGCATTTTTATTACAGGCTGGTACACTGAAAGAATGTTCAGATGCTGAGCCAAATGTGCAGAACATTAGAAGAAATAAGAGAATTATTTATTCTTTGCAATCAACATGTTGTGCACCTTACCTCAGTGCTCTGAGTGAGAGGTCAGGCTACACAGCCATTTTCTGTCATGGAACATGATCATATTACCACTGTTTTAGGCAAACAGCTGCACTCAAAATGCCAGCTGGCACTCACTTAGCCGGGGCTGCCTCACACCGCGGAAAGACACAGCAAATCTACTGCTCCCAGCAAAGCAGCAGCTCATCCTTTCCTGGAGTGTTCACTGGCACTAGACAGAAGGCTTATTGAACAACTGCTGTCTTGCACTGGCCATGTGATACTATTAACTTACTTATTTTCTCTACCAACAGGGAAACCCTAAGCCTCGTCACATCCAGCATCCTTCTCTATTGTATCCCCAGGTACAAAAAAATCCCTGGCAGCCACTCTGCCAGGACCAACTGTCAGTCATATCTTGCCTAAGTATGAATCAGCACCTCTAGGTTTCTGCCACATTATCTCCAGGAATAGGTGACATTGCTACCTCCTCCTGAGATCATAACAACACTCTCACTTTGAGCTCTGACTCAATTTTGCTCCTGACTACAAGTAATTAAATTAAAGGAGACACTTGTCCGGAAAAAAACAGAATAAAATGCTATGAAAAAGACAGGGTACAAACAAAAGATTACAATAAAACCCCCAGAAAAAGCAAGGAGGAGCTCCTGAGTGAGAAACATCTGGCTACAAGCAGGACAAAAATACATGACCAGAGAGAGCAAACTGTTCCAGTCCCTGGTGAAAAAAGAGAGAGAAGAACGTGTGTGGCGAGTAAACTTCTAAAGAAGCCTGGAGATGGTGGCAATAGGTCCACTGGAAAATGACAGATCTTTCCAAAAGAAGCAAGATTTTAGTAAGAACACATGCCTAAAGACTTCTTCGCATATATTTACCTGTGAGCAAGGAAATACATTTCTTTTGAGTGTTTTTTCACACGGTCATCTCCTTCCTTTAAACCGTATCCAAGAGATTTCTTTCTTACAGGCATCAAACATAGACGGGTTATGGTTTAAAGCAGCAGAACACTGAACTTTGGTATTCCAAAGATAAAGAAGAAATATATCTAAAGTAGTGCTGAAAACATCCCCTAGCTCACTCTGAAACAGCAGCAGCACTGTGGCAATAACCAGCATGGTAGTCTGACTATCGCATCAAAAAGACAAAAAATTAATCTTTCAGGCTGGGGGGGATAAAGATGCAGGTAAAAGCCCATGTATCAGAATAAGCATGTACCCGCAGAGAGTTAGAAGTAGGAAGCACAGACACAGCTTGACCCCAAATGACACAGCCGACAAATAGCAGTCATATGTTTTGATTTATATTTTTCAAAAAAGAACAAATTTAGTCTTAAGTAACCGACAGGGAAAAAAAACCACCACCTTGGAGTGGTAGTTTTAAAGAATTAAAAAGTACATTAGCAAAATAAAAGAAGCGGCATCCTTTTCAGAATAGACCTCCTTTTTAAAAGGTTTCATATATCTATATGACAGCAGCACATCTATTTGGCAAGGCTAAACTAGTAGACATGATGACTTCTATTTATACTGTCTTTCATGCTTGTGTTTAAATGTTTCACAATTTAATTTTAAAACAACAAACAAGTAATTTCTCATAATTACTGAAATGAAGCTATGTCCTGCGTGAAATGTGGCACCTGTTCAAACACATACACCAAAATAACACTGAGATTAGGAAATTAAAACTGGGTAGTTTTATCAAAATGAATCTGAAGGGAAAATTTTACACAGGCAAAATTAAGTACTCTAAATTATTTTTCCTCCTCTCAACATCTGTGATGAAATCATTAATTTCTCCCTAGAAACATTTAGAATCAACTTGAAGAGTGTCCAGCTACGTTGTTCCTATTCCTTGAAAAGAGAACAAGGAAGAAACTAAGAGTACTTTGGGAACATCTGTCATTAATCAGGAATAAACAGTAAGAATTTTAAATTACTTTTTTTAAAGAAGTCTAAGTAGAAATCAGACTTACAATATTTTCAGTGTGACTCTCACAATGAGACATCACTGTGTTTTTCCAGAGCACACTTCCTCTTATCTCCCTCCACAATCTTGCACCTATTTGTAAGACACTGTTTGCATGATGGCACATTTTCAGTCAAGACACTAACATGGCCCCTACCCTCCAAATATTTTTGAATCAGATCTGAAAACTGTTCTAGTAAACACAGTCCTTAATATCCATCTACCATTGTGCCATCCAAGATCAGCATACTACTTCATACATAGCTCCGAGTTCTGCAAAGCCTAGCCCCATTTCCACACAGGCAACGAAGGCCCTGATGTCCCGCACTGGCTGTGCACATACTGCAGTATGAGCCACACCGGAGTTCTACAGCAGAGCTAAGATCCAAAGCTGAGTCTACCAGGAAAATATTAATACTTTAATCCACCCATTGGGCTGCTACAATTTGGATAGTCCAGGTCCCCATGAGGGAACAATCTCAAATTGTGCACAGGTTTTATGGACAACTTTTATTTACCAATTCCAGGATTGAGGTAATCACCATTTTGGATTATAAATGAAGGCGATATAGATTTCAACCCTAGAAAAATTTTCTTTAGCAAGGAGTTTTTCCAGGATTATATTCCAACAGACGGGATCTTTGGGGAAAATGAGCATTCCCTTACAAAACTTCTAAATGTTACCACAATGAAAGCCAAATTCTCATTTTTTAAAATAATTTTGAACAGTATCTGATTTGTCAAACAGTTCAACAGTCAGAACTATTCAAGCAAAAGGGTATGATGACCATTTTCAGTAGCTGCATTAGCAACTGTATGTTCAAAAAGATTATATCACAGAATAACAGAATGGGTGCGGTTGGAAGGGACCTCCAGAGGTCATCCATTCCAAGCCCCTTCCTCAAGCAGGGCCACCTAAAGCCAGTTGCCCAGGATCATGTCCAGATGACTTTTCAATATTTCAAAGGATGGAGACTCCACAACCTCCCTGGCAAACCTGTGCCAGTGCTCGGTCACATTAAACAAGTGTTTCCTGTATTTCAGTTTGTGCCCATTGCCTCTGGTCCTGTCACTGGGCACCACTGAAAAGACCCTGGCTCCATCTTCTTTGCACCTTCCCTTCAGGTATTTTAACACATTGATGAGATCCCCCTGAGCTTTCTTTTCTCTAGGCTGACCAGGCTCAGCTCTCTCAGCTTTTCTTTATAGAAGAGATGCTCCAGTCTCTTCATCCTTGTGGCACTTCATTGGACTCTCTCCAGTATGTCCATGTCTTTCTTGTACTGAGGATCCCAGAACTGGACTCAGGACTCCAGATATGGCTTCACCACTACTGAACAGAGGGGAAGGATCACTTCCCTTGACCTGCTGGCAATACTTTGGTTAATGCTGCCCGGGATAGCATTAACTTCTGCCACAGGGGCACATTGCTAGTTCATGTTCAACTTGGTGGCCACCAGGAACCCCAGATCTTTTTCTGCCAAGCTCTTTCCAGTTGGGTAGCCCTCAGCATATGCTGGTGCCTGCAGTTGTTCCTTCCCAAGCGCAGGACCTTGCACTTCTCCTTGTTGACCTTCGTGAGGTTCCTGCAGCCCATTTTGCCAGTCTGTAGAGGTTCCTCTGGATGGGAGCACAACCGTCTGGCGTTATGAGGGTACACTCTGCCTCATTATCCAAATCATTAATGAAGATGTTAAACAGGATTGGACCCAGTAGTATGTATTCAAGTTAGTTTAGTTACCAAGTTATCTACCTTCTGTATTTGGTTTGGAACCAAAACTTCTGACAGTTATTGAAAAAACACATACTCTAGTTAAATGGGAAAACAGAAAAGCCATTTTGAAACACAAAGGATCTACCTAATTCAATGTCCTGTCTCCAACACAGGCCAGCAGAAAATGATTAGGAAAGAATATAAGAAACAGAGCATTTTGAGAGTCATCCCTCTGATACAATATCATCACTTCCTCTGACTAAACATTCTAAATGCTTCCTGAGCTACAGAGTGAATCTGATTCACAGTGGTTTATGTCTACCAAATGACCTTTTCTCTATTATTAGTCTACTCCCTTTTTCCACCATTATGTTTTTCATCACTACAAACACTTGTCCCAATGGGAGGAAATGTGTTTCTTTAAAAAAAACCCAACCAAACAACAAAACAATAAAAATAACTGGCTTTGGTGGGGTTGGTTTTAGGGTTTTTTTTCCTTTTAAACCTGGAACTCAGATCATGAATCATTTCACTGACAGTGTCCTAGTTTTTCATTTGAGGAAACTGTGAGTAGTCAACATCTTTTCATTTTTTAATTTCAGTATGCTGTTAAATCAACTTTATTCAGAGAACTGTTGTTCTCTGAAGTGAATTTAGTCCAACACTAGCCCATCAGCATTCATGCATAATTTTTTTTTCTCACATGTATTATTTTAGTTTTAGCAACACTAATTTTCAGACAGTATTTTTGATTTAGTATCATAAGCTGCTACTAAAACAAATGATCTTAAATTTTGCATTACCAACAAATGCTGCTAGTACACAGTTTTCTGATTTTCCATATTGTCCACAAGTATGTTGAACAACATAGATACTACTAAAGATATTCAAAGGACATCTCAGTACATTAGAACGTCTGGACCATATCAGAACCAAAAGACCTACTGTAGCCTGCCTTGTACAGTAGCCAAAACAGCATGCTAACAATAAGATGAAAGAAAGCATACATTATACTTCCTCGGGGATTTCCTGAGCTATAGATAGTTTCTATACATTTGGTTAACCTCAGAGGATTTCCATGAACTTAGTCTCACCTTAAATCCAGGTCACCTTTTAAAATCTACACCCATCATGTAATAACGATTTTCTCACCTCATTTACATGTCATAGGGAAAAAGATCCTTCGTTTGCTTGTTTTAAACCTGCTACTAAATTCATTTAATACTTCCTAGTTCTCAAATTGGAACAAAGAAGTATATCTTTCTACCAGCTCTATTCTTCGTTACATTTCTTTACTTCTAATTAGTATGAGGTTCAACAAGGCCAAGTGCTGGGTCCTGCACTTGGGTCACAACAACCCCATGCAATGCCACAGGTTGGGGAAAAGTGGCTGGAAAGCTGCCTGGCAGAAAAGGACCTGGGGGTGTTGGTCGACAGCCAGCTGAATATAAGCCAGCAGTGTGCCCAGGTGGCCAAGAAGGCCCACAGCATCCTGGCTTGTATCAGAAACAGTCTGGCCAGCAGGACTAGAAAAGTGACCGTCCCCCTCTACTCAGCACTGGTGAGGCCCCACCTCAAATACTGTGTTCAGTTTTGGGCCCCTCACTACAAGAAAGGCATTGAGGTGCTGGAGCGTGTCAAGAGAAGAGCAAGGAAGCTGGGGAGGGGTCTGGAGAACAAGTCTAATGAGGAACAGCTGAGGGAACTGGGGTTGTTTAGCCTGGAGAAAAGGAGGCTGAGGGGAGACCTTATCGCTCTCTACAACTACCTGAAAGAAGGCTGTAGAGGGGTGGGGCTCAGTCTCTTCTCCCAAGTAACAAGTGACAGAACAAGAAGAAATGGCGTCAAGTTGCTCCAGGTGGGGTTCAAATTGGATAGTAGGAAAAATTTCTTCACAGAAAGGATTGTCCAGCATTGGAAGAGGCTGCTCAGAGAAGTGGCTGAGTCACCATCCCTGAAGGTATTCAAAAGATGTGTAGATGTGGCGCTTAGGGACATGGTTTAGTGTTAGGTTTACAGTTTCACACCATGATCTTAAAGGCCTTTTTCAACCTAAATGAGTCCGTGATTCTATGATTCTATGAATTAGCTTGGCACAGATATCATGCTTCAAGGTCTGTAGTTTCCTTGGATTCCTAAGGAATGTTTCTAAAAAACTGGTGTTCCATTTGACACCCCACACTCCCCAGTTACTGAG
The DNA here is from genome assembly GCF_000708025.1 of Charadrius vociferus. NCBI lineage: Eukaryota > Metazoa > Chordata > Aves > Charadriiformes > Charadriidae > Charadrius > Charadrius vociferus. The sequence continues at coordinate 2,310,255 of NW_009647401.1, read as the reverse complement.
AATATTTGTGAGGGGTTAAACAGTAACTCTTGCAATTCACCTACTTTAGCCTAGAGTTGCTTTTCACTGTCCAATTTATCAATTATTTCTGTGCCTCTTCAGTTAACAACCTAGTTTGCAACTGCTTCTCCAACTCCTCTCCTGTAAATAATGTTTCCAATGCAGAAACCCTCCTGACAGTCTCTGCAGCAAAAACTGATTCAAATCATTAATTTAGCTCTTCAGCAATGACCTTATCTTTCTTGAATACTCTTTGATCATCTCTCAGCTCACCAATTCTCTGGCAGACTTCTTGAATCTGATGTGTTTAAAAAAAGGTTTATTTCGACTTCATATTCAGTCACTCAGAATCTTTTTCACATCTTTATCGTGGTTTAACATTTCATTTGCTGAAGCTTATTTTCCTACCTCTTTTTCTTGATTTGGAGGAAAAGACATGACTTCCATTCATAAATGATACTGGTTTACTTTTAATATTTATTATCTTTCCTTAGTTTATGGTTTAAATATGTTGTAGGATGTTTGGAACCATTCTTAAATGTGGCATGCACGTGTATGTAATGCTATCTTTAAACAGACTCTAGGCTGTCTGAAATTTTTTTAGCTGTTTGACCATCTCTTCTATTTTTAAACGGTATTTTGGCAGATATTCTTCCCCTGGGATCTTGCATTTTGAGTATTTTGCTGAATTTAATTTCATAGAGCTCTCATACACCATTGTATATCTGCTGACTTTCTTATTTTATTCTTTGTTATTCTTAAATCCATAGTGCTACTCAGTCATTCCTAAACAACTTTGATGGTTGGACTTGATGATCTGAGAGGTCCCTTCCAACCTAGGCAATTCTATGATTCTTGTTTCTGACATGCCTATTGTGTCACCTATTTCCAACACCCTTTAAGGGTAAGTATTAATTAGCAGAGTAAGTAACCCTTCTCAGCTTCTTGGTATGGGTATTTCTGCGAATACCAGGGCCATACTTGGATGCATCCGATCCTAGCTTCTGTAACAAAGACACCTGAGAGGACTTGCAATGTGCTTCAGCCAGTTGACCATCAGACCATCAAGCCATACGACCAGAATTTCACAACACATTTCACTAGGTTTCTGCCACTGAGAAATGACAGATGTAGCCTAAGAAATTATATGCCATTTTTGGCATTAGAGAAAGTCTCATATATTATTCAACAGGGGCTTATTTAGACTGTACTTGTCATGAGTTTTCAGAACAGAGAAAAGTATCACCTCACACCCTGCTACATATTTGTACACTTGGATAAAATTCCCCTGAGACTTCTCAAGGCAGAGCAATCCCAGTCCTCTCAGCCTCTACTTGTAGGACAGATGCTCCAAGTCCTTAATCATCTTCCCAGCCATTTCCTTGACTTGCTCCAACATGTCCATGTCTCTCTTGTACTGAGGAGCCCAGAACTGGACACAGCTCTCCAGGTGTGCTCTCATCACACAGCTGATCACACCACCTACCTCAACCTGCTGGTGACGCTCTAACTAATGCAGCCCAGGACACTGTTTGGTTTCTTTGCTGCATGGGCACATTGCTGGCTTATGTTCAACTTGGTGTACACCACTGCTATCACTCATTGTTTCCTCCTGATGCTCCTGGGTGATTTAGGCACAGCTGGCTCACATTGTCTCATTGAACAGAGCTCCCAGCCCCTTATATCCTCCCAGGCACTGAACTATGGTGTAGCTGCCTATCTGCAGGCAGAGAAGGGGCCTTCTTCCTGGTGTCAGAAGTCATCAGTTTGCAGTCTCAACCATCATGGGAGTCTCCATTTCTGAACCAACAGGCGCAGACTCTGCCTGCCTCTATTTTCATACAGTTGTGGCTGCAGAGTCCCAGAGAAAAGTGAATCTCTTTCCTGTCACCTCTGATGTTGCACAGTCTGCTGACGTTCTCCTGCAGTTCTTTTACTTGGTGACACAAATCTCCAACCAGAGCAAACATTCTACAGGCAAGGACACAATCTCTTTCCGCCCCAGCCTCAGCAAGAGGTCCCAGACAGTTCTTGCAGCCTCGGAGGTGAAGATCTGCATCCTCAGCCCAAGTCAAGCGCTCCACTGTACTGGGGTAGTTGCTCCAGTCTCTGCCCAGACTGTGCCTCACCACCATTGCTGAGCACAAACCCACTCTTTCTGCTACTCCTTCTGCACGCATTTCTGCGTGAACTGATGTGCAAACGTGCAGCATGTTAGCTGCCTCTGCTGTTTTACTTAATGCAACAGTAAAAATGCTGCTGCTTTGCACGAAAGTATATTATCAACTGCTAAGTTATTTAAATTAACACACTTCACCCAAGTTTTTAAGAATTTAAAGTATGTACAATGTTCTCATTCAAATTTAAAATATCCATGTATGAATCCAAGTAGTGTATTTTTCTACTTAGAGCTTTGGTATTTGAAGTTAGTTACTTTGCCAAGCAATTTGAGTGCAGTCAATCTCAAGCTGTTTGTAGGATATAAAAAAACCCAGCTGTTTGGCTATGTCGCATGGAGTTTTTATGTTCACTTTCCTTCAAGAAAACAGCATCACAAACCAGTATGCTTTTCACTGATGCATATCTGTATACTGAATGTTAGATAAACTGGAAGACTTAATTATTTCATAAAAAGTGAAGGTTACTTAGTGTAATTTGTCACAAGGATGGAGCAGGAACATCACTGTACAATAATTTTTGGCTAGTAGTGGTAAAGAACTCACTTTGTTCAAGTACTCAGTAGTTTCTTTTAGATATCATATCAAGACTGTGGGCTTCAAGCCTGAAGCTCTGTGTTAGGCAGTGGTCTGAACCTAAAATATTGTCAAGAAAGGTCAATTTCTCACTAAAATTTAATCTCACGCAGCAGCATAAAGGAGGGAAAAGCTTCTGTCCTGCACAAAAAGACTTGCTACTTAATAATCAGCAGTGGAGAAGACAGATATGTCAGTCTTAAAATGACTTAATGAGAAAAGTACTCCATGATTTACATTCTCAATTTATGCAAGCACATCAATACGAAGATGGACAATACTGAGCATCAATTTTTCCACAGGTGATTCAGTAGCTCTCATAATTCTCCTACCCGATACCAGCTTTAATTATCTGTAGCAAATAGCTCATTTGCAGTAAATGTAAAATTACTGTTGATTAATTAATCTCTTGGCATCTTATATTTAATCCCTAAAGACAAAAGTTCTGTTGGTTTTCTTAGTGCAAGCCCTAACCTATCGTTAGAGATACTATCAAAACTTAGAATAGAAAATGGAAACATATGCCAGAACTCAGCATCCAATTTTTCACCATAAATACATATTTATGATAATTGTACATAAGAAATAGTGTATTTGGCAAGGTTTTCTGTATTGCTAATAAATATCTCACTATCTTAATAAATTAATGGTTTAGTAAGTGAAAGCACAACTCCCTTCCGTGCCTTGCTAATGAGTACAAGAGCTGCTTGAAATGCAGTGCTTAAACTTGCATTAAAATGTCAAGGGCTATGCATGTCAAACTCTATCTCAACTAACTCATTCCCCCTAAGAATACAGGCAAATGTCAGCTTAACGAACTGTTTAGCAAATACTATTGTGTCATTGACAACTATACCCTACAGCTTAAGCTAAATAAGGCTTCATCTCTTCAGTTCTGATTAACTTGCTTTTGTCATTTTCCTCTTTCCAATTCCACCTGAAACTTAAATTGCTTATTCTAGCCACGGCTTTTCTGTGGTTCCTGTAATTCTCATGCTTGTCATTTTTGGACCCCAAAAAAATTGCCAAAGACATCATCTTGCATACTTTTAAATGGAATGCTCATTGTCAGAGCAATAGTTATTAATAAATCATAGAATAATAATAAGGAATTTGATTACCTTGAAAGTATATTTGTCATTTCAAGCTTTTATTTTCTTTTTGTTACTGTCTTAACTAAGTGAAAACACTACACCATGCCATAGTTTCAGCAACAGTTATGCATAAAGGATACAGAGAAGATGTGAGGCCTGGAATATTGTACTTTAACACAACAACGATCATTTGTGTTCTGCTGGCTCTTCAAAGTGCACTTGCAAGTGAGACTCCATCTCTCAATACAGTAAAAAGGTATTTTGTGCTTATTAATAACTAACAAGATAGCTGGAGAAAAAGTTAAAGGCTTGGCTTTTACAGGAACATTCTCAAAGATGAAACACACTGAACCAGTATTTGTGTGAGTTATCTACAAGCAGGTAGACTGGCAATCCATCTACTATATGTTCTAACACATAATACCACAGGTGACATGATTTTAAATCATCAAGTGATACCTGTTTAAATTTCAGTATACACACCAGTGGTCTGACCTCTGATGTCTGAAAACGTGTATGACCACTGTCGTTCCGGTTTACATTTTGTCAGTGTCATACAGCTCCTGCCTAACCTAGTGGCCCTTAAGCAAGCAGACTGGAATAAGAAAAGAAGCCACATGAACTCAACAGCTGATGTCAATGGCAATTCTAGGTGCAAAGCAATTCTGGAAATTGTGTTAAGTCTGGGTTCTGATCAAGCAGAGGTGAAACACGCTGGCATTACCGACTTCAATGCTATCTCCTGTCTGCTTAAAGGATGAAATACAGTGGTCTGTCAAACACGTTCTTCACAAGTACTCAAAAAAGCACAACAAAAAAATCTAAATTATGCTATGTTTTTTAAAAAAAGCAAGAAACTGAGATGGCACGTTATCTTAAGAGGATATTTTTTCATGACTATTTTTTAAAGTAGTACGCTTCTTTTTGGACAATGATCATGAATGGGACAAGTAATTCCAAATGAATGACTAAACCAGGAAAGTTATGTTTTCTTGCAGATTATAATAAAAAGCATTCTGATCCCCGGATTTAACTAAAGGGCTTCTAACTATGGCAAAACAAACAACATTTAACCCCCACCCCTTCCCTACTAAGATATTGTGATTTCCCTTATTCATTTTTTTATTGTTATGGCACTTTCCACTAGATTTCTTCCTGAATGAGCTGTATTACGGAGTGCACTGTAGAATTACAGACAAATCACCACCAGAACAGAATGGTGAGCAGCAGAAAGAAAATCCACAGGAACTTGTCCAGCTGTAAGCAGTTGTAAAGGGCTGCCAAACACAACTGCTGATGTAAAAGAGGGAGAATGTGAGGATTTAAGCTATTCAAACAGTAAACAAGTACATCTGCTCCTGAATGTTATCATTAAATAAACTGCAGTAATATACTTCACGTTACTGCAGCATTCTTATTTTGAACTACAACTCTAAAGTTGTAGTTCAACAACTGTAGTTGGACTGGGGAAATTTCAGCAAAACTTTTTGTGTTCTTTTGCATTGCAGACCCCTGTGTGGAAAAGCCCATTACAATCACTGTACAGTCTTGGAGTCTAAGTTCTAGCAAACCTTGTAACATATCACTTGGAATCCACACTGATGAATGCTTTTGAAAAACAGATGAGACCCCTTTGAATAGTAAGCATTCAATGCCTTTAAAGCCATTTATAATGCTTTAAAAAGAAAGTAGAAATAGGACACTCAGTTGTAGAATACAAGAAACTTTGATCCCTCTCCCACTCTGGACCTGATCTTTTCAAACCTGGAGCTATTTTATAGGGACTAATATAAGAAAAAAATCAGGAAAAAAATATCTATTTCCAAGCAGCACAGAACGAACAGCCCAGGTCAGGAATGGTATCATAAATCTGTAAACAGAGGAGATTAAAGAATTGTGTACATGAAAACAACTTTTTGTTTTTTTCTCTTATCATTAATTGCTGTAAAGTTACAAAAATAGCAGTGCTTACTTTGGCTATGAAAAACAAACCTGGCAGTGTTTTGTCAAACTCTCAACTGTTTGGGGTTTTCAGATTTTGTTTATGATACGTGATGTAAAATGACATGTATTGTAAGCTAGTGTACTGGTTTTGGCTGGGCTAGAGTTAATTTTCTTCATAGTATCTTGTATGGGGGCTATGTTTTGGATCTGTGATGAAAACAGCATTGATAACACAGGGATGTTCCAGCTATGGCTGAGCAGCGCTTACACAACATCATGGCCATTTCTGCTTCTCACACTGCCTCTCCCCAGCGAGTGGGATGGAGGTCCACAGGAGGTTGGGATGGGGCACAACTGGGACAGCTGACCCCAATGGACCAAAGGGATATTCCCTACCATATGAGACCCTGATCAGCAATAAAAGCTGGGGAGCAAGTTTGACAGAGCTATTAAACTGTTCTTTTAAAATTGTTCTTCCTTCAGACAAAGAAAAGCTCTACTGTGGCTACTTCTTTATGCCACTCTGTAGGGAGCTGAAGGCACAGAATTCACCTGCTATGGACTTACTGTCCTTGGCACTCCTATTATATCTCGATTGCCTATCAGCTTTATTATTCTGATGTGCCTGAAAAAGCTTCTCGTATTGTTTTTTAGGCCTTCAGCATTGCCTTTTGCCTTACTGTGATTTTATGTTAGTTTACAAAATTCCTACTTTCCTGGCTGGGACGAGTTTGTTTATATGATGTCTTTTGGTTTCTAATGCCTATTATATACTCTGGGTATTTTATCCTGCTACCTTTTTGGATACTCTAAGATTTTAATTTATTTTTTTTTATATAAGTGGCATGCATAAGTTCCTACAGACCTAAGAAGAAAACATAAAAATATACTTCCACCTTTAGAGACCGCTTTAACTTTTTGACTGTCTTTCCTAGAAGCACATCAAATAGTGAGAATATTATCCCCACTTTACAGAACAGTCTTTAAATAACAGTATTCTGAACTAGCCTGTCTTGCCCTCTTCTCAAAAAATTTTGAGTTGCTTCCTTTACTCTAAGTTCTCCAATTAGACTGCTCCTTGTAAGAACATTTAAGGACACTTAAAAATCAGCCTCTACTCATGACAGTTAGCCAGCCTACGGGAAGCTAACCATACTTTACTTTTTCACTATGGTGTTTATTTTTGCCTTCAAATCCTCCTTAGTTTCACCACCTTGATTAAGTGGTACTGCAGTCCTAACTTTTTCTACTCTTACTTAGGCATGAAATATCAATTTTCTCAGACACAATGCTGTTTGCTGATACAATTTGTCTACTTACCCAGGTTGGCTCTATGATTTCTTCATTCATGTGATCTAGATCTCAATCAAAGAATTTGTACATCGGTAGTACAGTGTCTCATTGACTGACTTCCCTTGTATTGATTTTCTGAGACAATTAACATTTAAACTAAAACCTCCAGGTAAACTATGCTGCATGGATTTGATTTTCTTTTACATGAAACTCCTTTGCACTGACACTAAAGCATACCTACATCTGGTCTCAGGCTGAGCTACTCCTATGTCCTGCTTCAGTGAGATTTTATTGATCAAAATTACTCCTCCCTGAAGCTCACCTGGATTTTAACAAATTTACCTTGAAAAAAATTATTCATCTTTTGACAATACAGATTTTTATTATTTAAACATTAAAGAATGATTCCTCTTGAACTAGACATTTACTAGATTTCTCCAAGACCCTGGTTTTAAATTACCTTATAATCTTTACTGCTTTTTCCTGTCTCATCTCTGCATCTCTCAGCTGCTTATCATCCTTACCAAGTCTGCAAGCCCTTCTGTGCCTTTGGCCACCAGACTCATTAAAAACAAGAATTAAGCTATTCTTTCTCCCAGTAATATTTCGTGACTGCTAGTAACTACTCGGGGGAAAAAAAAAGAAAAAAAAAGACAAAAAACCCCATTAGAAAGTTATGTTATAATTTTCTCATCTCAAAACAATAACCCTACACAAAATGCAATAGATAGCCAAAGTAAATAAATGTTTGTGGTTTTACCTCTTAGTGGAAAGTGATTACAAGTAGTATTTCATTTAAGCAAAATTTTCTATGAAGTATTTCAGTTGTGTAGGTAACATCTTCAAGAATCAGTTCCCTCACCCCCAAAACAACCACCTGCTCAGGATCACAAAATCACACAATTCTGTGATCTTCAGTTCCCCTAATCCAGCAGAAGAAGAGAAAGAAACTCACCAAGTTACCAGAGTTCTTGTTTTGCTGCTACAATGAAATCTATCACTTTCCAAAAACCAGCTACCAGACCCCAAAAGAAGACAGGTTTTGGTCATTGTAAGTAAATACCAAGACTTAGGTGTACCATTTCCCTTTGCATCAGTAAAAGAGTATGTTGAGTTATACACTACATTTACAGGCATGAGTCCTGGAAAAACTACCATAAATTTATATAAAGGTGTGCAACACATCTCTTTTCTGTAAGCACTGTGATCAATAAATGATGGATGCTAAACAAAAAAAGTAAATCATCTAATCAATTTGACTATTCAACTTCAAACTGCATTGTATAGTACGTACTTTATATATTGCAACTTTATTACTTTTTAAGTCTTATGATTCATATGATTAATCAGATTTGCTTTTTTCCAGAAATGGTAGAAATTACGACATGAGTTTCCGCTCAGGGACAGAAGACATGCCAAGACAGAGAAGTGGATTGTCTGACTAACTACACAAAAGAAACTTTCATTCCAACTTGGCCCACAGAGAAGTATCAGAAAATATCCTTCCTTTTGTTATTACAATAATGGGAGACTGTTGTACTACTTATATGTAGTTTTCCACAGTTGTTTTCTCTTTGGTGCATAATTTAAAAGTAACTTATACATTTGATATCCACTCTTTTTTTCTACAATATTAAATATCAGAAACACAAGTTCAGTATGAACTATCAACTTAAAAATATTACTCTAAGTTTTCCTTTTCTCAGGCAAAAATCAACAGTGAATATTGCTATAATGCAATTATAAAATCACTGACTTGCAAGATTAGTGTACAAGACTTGAACAAATTATTGCAAAGACTATTCTCATCATGCATAATAAAATCATTTAAGGCTGTCTTAAATTAAATTCCAGATGTTTTCAAAATTATCCTATGATATTGGGACCTATGTTAAATGCTTACTTTGTTTTTTCCTTTTATGTATCTATAAATGTATATTAGGAAATCAGGAAATGTTAATAATCCTATATTAGTGATGTAATATAGCATTGTGTACATGGAATATGTAAAATTTATCCACTTATTTGACACTCATTTGATAAATGTCTGGGTTTTTTTCCTCAGATTAGCTACTTAAGTTTAGGTTTAATAAATCAAATAAAAAAAAGACAAAACACAACAAGCAACAAAATGAACTAGGCCTGGATCTTTGTCCAAACCTCAAATCTGTTTTCATTTCTTTTTGTAAACTGTTCCTTACATAGTTGTTCTAACTGGAAATTTTGGACTAGCTGAAAGCTTATATGCCAGAATTCTTGTAGAAAATCCATATTCTATTCCCTCTTGGTAGACATGAGTAACTTCTTAGGCTAAGTTATGCTTTCAAAACTCTCAAAAAAGGAGACTTACAAGTAGAAGTTATCACAGTCCTTTCACTAAGACCAATCATACACAAAAAGATGATATCCAAAATCACGGCTTGACCATAAGATTTCCTGAAGCTGCTACAGCCAGAAGGTGGGGGTGGGAAGGGAAGCAAACAAAATGTAAACCAAGATCAATAGGGAGAACAAAGTATGATGTAATCCAGAGCATTACCCAGTGACTCTTTAACCATTGAATTAAATGAGATAAACAGTCTTCACAAAAGACCTGATCCAAAGGTTATTGACTTCAGTGGAAAGGTCTTTAATAAGAGGCACCATTTATCTAAGGATCCTATTGGCTCTCCCCGTTACTAATCACTACAAAATACTAACTGTGCATATGAGACAGAAAAGCAAGAAGATGAGAATGATCCTAAGCTGACGGGACACTTGGATTTCATTCCAGAGAAATCCCGAGTCATTATTTTTTACAAAATGAAGCTATGCCAGCTGGTTAGATAGCCAGCATACTCAAAGTATGCTAAAAAACTGGGGAGCAGGACATGTTCTTGGATGCAAAGACTGCACCTGATCAGATCTCAACCAGCTGACCTTTACTTTTGCTTTCGAGGCAAAAGGCTGTCACATGTCCTCCATTCTCACTTTTGTGAAATTTGTTTTCATTGTCTTTGCATATTAAAAAAAAAAAAAAAAACATTAAGATGACCAAATAAAATATTTTCATTTTGCATCACCTGGAACAACCCATATCCATGAAAATTTAAATTTCCCTTTCACTGTTTTGAAAAAAAAAAATCTGAATAAGATAATTATTCTCCCTGTTCAGATGTCAAGCTGAAAAAAGTTGTTCACAGAACCCTATTTTAGAATTTCTGACTCAGACTCCATTCATTAGTCTTTGTCTAATGTTTTTGTCTAAACTGTAATGCTGGAAGTAGAACCAGCTTAAACTTCTGGACAGTTTTATCCGTTCAGAATAGATTGTTGCCTAGTTTTTTGTATCATCCACTTTTTGCAATGACAATATATCAACAAAACACTGGTGCAAGACAATACATGCCATAACCACAAATACTCCAAGGAAATGTACAGGGATGCACATCACATATATGGAAATGTAGCATACTCATGAGAAATGCCTAAGGTAACTGCAGCTGAGGGCACGGAGAGAGATATTACTGGCATTAGTTTTTACTGTACAGAAGTCTTTTCTACATCTCATGCTATTGAAAAGAAACCTATCACTGTTAGTCAAGGTGAACTGACAGTTCAGACTCTAGAATATGATTTCACAATAAAGACAAGATGCTGAATGCAAGTTAGGAGCTGAGAGGATCAAATTAAAAATAGGAATTATAAAGACAGTATCAATACGGCAGTCCACAAACTCATACGCAATTTTTTTTAGAAACACTGTAGCATCTGTATAACTTATTATTAGGAAAAAAAGTAATCAAAAAATTTGCAGTCTGCAATGGAATACATTTCGATTTTGAGTACTGTGAAAAAATCTGACACTCTGTCCTCTTAGCATTGACAGTCTCAGACTGCTATTGAAAACTGATTAAATCTGGCTGTGGGGAGAATGGACTTGGAGTCCATTTGTAAGTCTCTCCTTCCTTCCGTCTCTGTGAGCCAATGAGACTACAGTGAACAGAACAAGCAATATGGTATGAAGAGAAAAAAAAAACTAGTAAGAAGACATTGGGAAGTAGGAGAGTTCAATGCCCCCACTAGCATCATTGGTCTGAGGCTAGCCCAGAGGACAGCAAATTACTGGGGGTGGGAGAGGTTCAAAGTGACCTGAGACATGCAGCACAGAGACGTGCTTAAAAAGGGGCAGAGTACTAGCATTCAAGTAGTATCGCGAGTGAACAAAATAAAACACTACCATCAAGGCACTTGTTTCTGTTTATTTTTCTTTTTTACATGTTTAGTACGCACTTTGAACTTCCACTTGACCGAAGAAAATAAAGACTAATGAACGTGCTCATACAGGCTAGCCTTTATTACCACAGAAACAGTATTTCTTTTTTTTTTTTTTTTTTACCTCATACTTACATTGCTACCGTCAGAGGAGTGGTAAGAGGTTAAGCATTTGAAGGAGCAGCACTGAAGTATCACCTTCATTGAAATAATTTTCACCACTATAAAGGTGACAGGAAAATTCATTTGGGTAAAAGTAAGGAGACAGGTTACTTAACTCCCACCACAACTCCCCTCCATCAGTCCCCTGCTTCAGCCTTAGTGCTGGCTACAGCCATGCAGTAGGCACAACTAAGTTTCTTGTTAGAGGCTAACATCGGGACTCAAGAGAACCTTACACTCTGTTGCTCACCGTCACGGTTTCAGCTGGGACAAAGTTAACTTTCTTTTTCATTTAACACTATATATGGTTTAAAAAACAAACAAACAAACAAACAAAAACCCAAACAAAACAACACTGAGAAAGCTGAATTGAATCTACTGCCTGGTATTCTCTCTTGCTCAGGAATCAATGTCTGAAATTCCTCCTCAGGGAATTTGCTAAGGCAATCTGTTAGTACTAACCTTCCCACTGTAAAGACATAACCTTTCTGTGGGCTGAATTCTTAGACAGAACAAGGTTAAGGTTTCATGCTGTGGAAGTCTTAAACTCTTCTAAAGGCCTGCACAAATAAAACACGAGCACCATATGCTTTCTGAAGAAATAGAGAAGACATAGCTTGACTTAATACTTGGCATTACTCTGGCAGTAGAATCATGCTAATGATATTTATACAGACATGTGATGTATGACACAGTCCATTCAAATGGTTTAGCCAGCACAAAAAAAATCATATCTCTCTATCTATTCAAATATCTGCACTTCATTCATTGCTTTGGCACCTTAGTCCTTTAAAACTGTAGGAAAGGTGAGAAAAGTGTAACTCTCAGAGAATGATAGAAGGCCAAGAAGTACATTTGAAACAACAATTATTTTAAACAAAAAAAATAGAGAGGAAATAAATGGATGAAAAGATCAGGAAGAGAAAGGAAAATAAGTGGGAATTTTAATACCTGAAGTTGGAAAGGAAGCCAGCAAGGCCAAAGTAGTACAAAATTTAAGGGTAAGCTATTAATATTATTAAGTGATACCTTTATTATTTTTTCCTCGAGAAAACATTAGACTTCAATGAGCAACAATGCTCAGCAGCCATCCGAAATAGCAAGTCAGAAGCAAGATTTTAGGAAATCACAAGTAGAAAACATAATTAGATGACTATAAATCCATGGTTCACCCACACCTTGAATACCACTGTCCCCTCATCTTAAAATGAACATATACATACTGGGAAAAGTTCAGAGAAGGACAAGAAGATGATGAAATGAATTAATAACGTCTGTATAAAAAATCCCAACAGAATACGGCAGGACTCTTCAGTCTGGAAAAGAGATGACTTAAGTAAAAATACGACAGAAATCTACAGAATGATAAATGACATAGGGAAAATGGTTCCAGATTGAGTGTTCAACAACTAACTTTTCCAGCACAAGAATTGAGGTTCATCAGATGAAACCAGTGGGAGCCAAGCTACAATGAAACAAAAGGAGGTACCAGAAATATGGAAATAATTGCCAAAGGATGTTAAGAATGCAAGAACCCCAGAGGGGTCTGAGGTAAGGATGGAAAAGTATTTGGAATACGGATTCATCAACAGTATGAAAAGTCCAAAACACATCAGGATGAGGAAATCCCATGATCTGAAAAAAGTGTTGGATATAAAATACAGCTCTAATACCTAAGTTATTTTAAAATCCTTTTTCATGCACTGCTTTAGGTATTAAAAATCAGTATAACAAAAAGCCTGCCTTTTCTTCTTTGGGGATAACTTTTTTTTAATTTGTTTAAGTCTACATAGTAAATGTAATGCTGAAAGGTTGACATTGTTGAAGTAAATGCTTTAACACTGATTAGTCGTTTAAGAGGTGCGCTTGGGCTGTGCTACTCAAAAATGTTTAAGTAGCAGATGTGCAACCATATTGGTTGGTTGGACTTGATGATCTTAAAGGTCCCTTCCAACCTAGATGGTTTTATGATTCTATATAGTCATTATCAATATAGTCATGCCAACTATCTGATAGTTGCATCGATTGCCTCACAAATGCCATTTGCTGAAAAGAAACAAGCAACATCCAGGGCTGTGTTTGATCTGAAGTGTCTAGACAACCTTTTTGGAAATTTGGTACATTTGGCATACTGCAATTAGGTGGCATTCGCATTTCTGGAATCAGATTATTTTCCTTCAAATACAGGGCTAATTTCTTTCAATTTTGTGATCTTTAAATGTCAAGGTAGATCATTCTCAGCAATTAAAACTAACATATGAAAAGCATCTCACAGAGGAGGGTCAGAGATTCCTTCTTTTATTCAGTACAAGGAAATATTTGCTGAATCCTGAAATTTTACCTCTCTATTGCCTCATTAGGATGATTACAAACGTATGGCTTTCTTCATTGGTTACAGAGATACATTTGTGGATTTCTTCTCATGATACCAAATTAGTATTGCAGCAATTAGCAGGGACTGATGTTCACAGCATCCTGATACAGCTAATCTACACCTCAGTTTCATTGTTCCGTGAAATATGAAATACAACAAAACAAGTAACAATGTGATGGAAAGCCAAAAAGCTCACAATTGCACAAGGGTATGTGGTGATGGGGAGGTATGAGATACAAAAAAAAAAAAAAAAAAGTAAAACCTTTCATTTACGATTAGGATAAACGAATGTTTATTCATCTCCCCCACTGCCTCCCCCCTAACTCTCCATAAGTACTGACATTGTTAATATTTTCAACTCCCTTTCTCCTGGACTGTAAGAAAGGCAAGCTGAACACGTTCCTGAAGAAAGAGCCAGACAGTATAAGACAGACCTCTAACCCATCTCTGTCTTGGGTAGGAGACAAAGACATCTAGGAAGGATTTCAACATTGTCCTGTGCATCTACTCTCTACGACAACGTTAACAGCAAGCGCAGACTACATCACCGGGAAGTAGAAACTAGACAGCAATACCACCCTTTAGGAGAACACCTTGACTCTGATAATTTTGGCGAAGGGCGACTGGGATTGAAAAAGAGACCAGTGTTATCTCTGCGTCCTGTCAACAGATTCTTCCATTGGCTACACCCACACACTCTACAAACACTTTTGAAGGAAAAGTATTCCTCATCTACAGCCACCTCAGCTTCTGCTCTCTTAATCCCTCCTTTTCATTTTAAATCTGCCTATCAAACTGACAAATAATGCTCAGCATTTGTAAATTCTGTGTAACCTAAACTCTACCCAAATGCAGAAATATGCATCTTCTGAAAACAGATTCTGCCTCAAAAGAGGGAGGAATTTCTTCTCCTTGTAAGTTTACATAACTTCTGCACAACAATAATCATTATAATCTTTGAAAAACAACTTTCTGCCAGAACTCCTCTACGTGGTGACATTCATATGGACCAGGGAGTCAATTGGCTATTTCAATTACGATTTAATAAGGTGTGAATTAAATTCACACCCTCCTCTTGGTTTTTATACTTTCAGAAAGACTCATTGTAGAGAAACTCAATGTTTCCCAGAATATGACGTTTTTTTCTTCTTGACTTCTGACTAAAAGCAAGTGCTTTCCTATCAGATTAATTAAACCTTTCTCCCACTGTCTTCACTGGATTTATTTTCAATCTCTGCTTGCACAGACAGAGAATTAAAGAAACAACAAACCAATTATTTTTGACCTAGATATTTTCTCCTAGCCTGTACAAAATATTGTAAATCTATGTAGGGCTGAAGAATGCTTTTTCTAAACGTAACCTCCTATTTTATTTCTTATCAAGCTACAGGTCAGGTAAAATGTGTCATTTTCTAAGAAAATACATACATTTTCCTAACATGTTACAGCTATCAACTGGTGCACCTGAAGTCTTCAGAGGGTCCAGAGTTTTGAAACATCTGCAAGCAAGAGGGAAGATTCCCATGCATCAAAATAGAAATACTATACATGCTAGTTTAAACAAGCATTTACTAAAAGAAATCTCCATACACCTCACAGAAAAAAAAAATTACAACATTGAAAGTTAATGTCCAGAGCCCTACATCCACCTAGTCACCAAGGTAAAGAAGCTGTGCCACAAACTGTAGTCTGGCAGAAGAAGAAAGATGGCAATAAAAAAGGTACAAACTAGATGTAAACATCAGAGGCTCCTGTGTCAGGGAAATGAAGCAAAAATCACCATGGTAACCCACTAATTTTTAGTTCTCAACCTAATCATCATCTGAGGAAATAAAGAAAAAAGGAAACAACATCCTGATATGGTGTTTAAGTAAAGACGAAAATGTCACAAAATGGGCATTCTTCTTTACCCAAAAATAGCAGCCTCATCCTGACAGTTATTACCCCTTACATAAACGACTCTTTCTCAGTTAGTGCCCAAAAAAAATACCATTAAAGCAACAAACATCAATTCAGTAAAAGTTAATGAGTAACTCATTAATACAACTGATCTCTTTCAGTTCTTTTTCTGGCTTAGGCAGACTGAGGCAATGGAACTTCCTTTTTCATTTTTAAATACTATTTTAGGAAACTTTAGCATTTACATTTATTGATGGCATATCAGAAACATAAATGCTAAAAGTCTACCTTTGCCAGTGTGATATAGAGACACTCTGGTCTCCCTATGATTTTTTCATGTATCACTGATCTTAGAAGGCATGGAAACCGGAATGCTAACAATCTTTCTGCATTTAAGTCTACAGTTTTGAGAGAAATTTCCTTATTTGAGAATTTCTCTGTTTTGTTCATTATCAGCGGTCATTATCCAACTTTCCATTAATTCATGAAAATATTCAATAAAACTATTTTATGCAAATAATTCTTGGTCTACAGATTGTTTATTCACATTTGACTAAGTGAACTTAAACTTGTTCTACTTACAATGACCTGAAGATAAATCACATAGGGTTTTTGTTTGGTTATTGTGGTGGTGGTGGTGGTGGTGTTGTAGTTGCTGGTAGTTTTAATTCCATGATTGGCCAAGAGAATATTACTGGTACAAATATTGACAATATTAAACACCCAAAATATTTTGCTTAGAATTAACATTTCTGGGAATACTCTAATCAATCAAGTCACTGATTAAAATGTTCGTTGAAAATATACATGAAAAGAACATATTCTGCTTTTTCTCAGATGCCAAGTTTTAACTTAAGACACAGCTGTAGATGTAGGTTTAGCTATGCTCCTTCTGCACTCCATCAGGTTTCCTGAGTGTACACCAGAATAGTGTGCCTAAATAGCTCATGGGTTTTGACGCAAAGGAAAGGTACTTGATGCACATCTCCTAACTCTGTCAGTCTTATAAAAGGTCTGTAATATCTGATACATAGAACAAAAGTCCTACCCTGGAACAAAAATAAATGATATGCAGCTGTAGTACCAGTGAAAGACCAGGAGCCAGGCAAATATCACCTACAACACAACTGCAGGTAAATCTGATATTGGTATGAATTGTATTATTTTTCATGTTACATGTTTAATGAAATATGAAAAAGAATTAACCTGGGTTAATTCTGTGCTAATGCTGCATATTTCATAATACAGTCTATAGCTACTCAGACAGATGAAACTAGTGTTTTACTTATGAAAAGAATATTGTTAAAAATGTAAGCTGATTAATTCATGTGGAATGATACTCTTCCAGTCACTGTAAAAGTTAAGCTTTAGGCTTTTTATTTCAAGATGTTCTCTGTCTATTAGGGACATATCTCAGATTAATAACTACCTGTGCAAGGTAAGATTAACTTAGGGTGGCTTAAATCATATACCTTTTATAGAGTATGCCTGTATCTAACAATTCACAAAAGGAAAGTCCTGTTTAATTTGACATCCTTCTATGACAAGGTCACCTGCCTAATGGATGAAGGGAAAGTGGTGGATGTAGTTTTTCTGGATTTTAGTAAGGTTTGTGATACTGATTCTTCTGGACAAGTTGCCCAGTTATGGGATGAGCAGGTTCATGGTGCACTGGCTGAAGAACTGACTGAAAGGCAGTGGTCAAAGGGCTGTAATGAATAGGGCTACATTTGGCTGGTGACCAGCCACGAGTGGTGTTCCTCATGGTTCAATTCTAGGGCCAGTTCTGCTCAGTGTATTTATCAATGATCTGGATGCACGAGTTAAATGCACCATTAGCACGTTTTCTGGTGATACCGGACTGGGAGGTGGTGTTGACTCTCTTGAGAGACAAGAGGCCTTGCAGAGGGATCTAGATAGATTAGAGCGTTGGGCTATGATTAATGGGATGAAATTTAACAAGTCAAAAGGACGGAGTAATGCCAGGCGCAGGTACAAATTGGGAGAGGAGTGGCTGGAGAGCAGCCCTGCAGAAAGGGATCTGGGGCTGCTGCTCAACAGTGGGCCAAATATGAGTCAGCAGTGTGCACTCCTGCAAAACTGCATCTGGGGGTGCATCAAACACAGCACAAACAGCCGGTCAAAAGAGGTGATTATCCCACCGTATTCAGCATTGGTTTAGCCTCACCTTGAGTACTGTGTGCAGTTCTGGGCCCCACAATTTAAGAAGGATGTGAAGGTCCTTGAACGCATCCAGAGGAGGGCAACAAAGCTGATGAAATGGCTGGAAGGAATGTCCTACGAGGAGTGGTTAAGGATTTGGGGCTTGTCTAGTTTGGAGAGAAGGAGGCTGAGGGGCGACCTCATCTCTACAGCTTCCTGAGGAGGGGAAGTGGAGAGGGAGGTGCTGATCTCTTCTCCCTGGGATCCAGTGATAGAACATGTGGGAATGGTTCAAAGCTGCACCAGGGGAGGTTTAGATTGGCCATTAGGAATCATTTCTTTACCAAGAGGATGGTCAAACACTGGAACAGGCTTTCAGAGAAGTGGTCGATGTCCCAAGCCCGTCAGTGTTTAAGAAGCATTTGGACAATGCCCTTAACAACATGCTTTAACTTTTGGTCAGCCCTGAATTTGTCAGGCAGTTGGACTAGATGACCATTGTAGGTCCCTTGCAACGGAAGTAGTCTATTCTAATTCCCCTTTTCCAAGTGGAATGGAACAGATGCATTCCTCCTTTCGAAGTCTTCTTCCCGTTTAAAGAAACTGTTGATCAGATGCTGGTCATTCACTAGGTTCAGGACAGAACACCAATTACAGGACATCCGACCAAGTTAAAAAATATTAATT
>NW_009647401.1:2271956-2291610 GCF_000708025.1 Charadrius vociferus | reverse complement strand
TTAAGTGAATGTTTCAGTCACAGATGTATACCCCCATGCTGAATAAAAGCCCTTTGTTGTTTAACTCAGCTAATGAAGAACACAAGGAGGCACTGGTTTAACCAAGAGGACAGCAGACTACTGGAATCAGTATCTGTCTGCAAGAGAATTAGATAATCAAAGAAACTGAACAACGTAAATTAAATTAATTATTGGGATAATTACTTTGACATTATATTTTCAGTGCAGACACGTTCTCCCAAAGAAACTGTATAGAATTTCTTTGCAAGTGATAAACTGCTAACTCATGTTCTGTTCACCTCTCCAAAAGCATGCAGTTGGGAACATTTTGAAAACATAACACATATGTATGCACTATTTCTTTTAATATCACTTTATCTGCTCCTGCTAGATTCTACAAGTACAAACACCCATTCAAATGACACAACTACAAACAATGCGACTACAAACACGCAATGTATTTGTGATGATTTTTCCTAGATGTGCAACTGATTTAATATCTGATAACTCATATGAGATTCATTTAGATCCAAGCTTACACCTTTTTCAAGTGTATCAGCAGGATATTTTCATTGAAAGCTGTATATTTATTTTTTTTTTGCAGCTGGCATTGGAAATTTCCTGTGAATATAAACAAACTATACATATCCAGTATTCAGAAATAATTGTATTAACAATTTTGTATGTGAATGTTGCTTTGCATGTAGAGGAACAAAAGAGAGTAAGTTGGTACCTCTTTATACGGAGATAAGCCATGTAAAAAGTGGAACAGAAACAATTAACAGAACGATAAATGTTGAGGCTAAAATTTCACAGCACATCGTTAGACATCAAAGAATCTGTAAATAAATAAATACTTCAGATCTAGTGCACTTTCAAGTCACATTACTTCCTTGAATTACCAAGTTACGTGCAAATCAAGTGTTGGAAAAAAAATCTGTGAAAAAAAAGTACACTCGTTGGAATATGGTACACATGGCATTCCCTCTCTTCATTTTAAGTGGCTGAAAATACTGTATTTTCAGCTACAGTTGTTACATTTGCCTTGTTCTTTCAACCACAGTTCCTCATTCTCACCTCCACCACATCTTTTCTATGCCCTCAGTTAAAACAAATGACTGGTCCATGATTCCTGTGCCTGGACTCATGATGAAACAGCAGAGGCCTCTGACAGGAGAAGAATTAATAGGTATATGCAGGGGCAGAGGGCCAGTTACAAGCTCTTAAACGCAATAAATTAAACTCTGAGTAAAATCATTACCATTTAAAATCCTAGCTTATACACAGGGACTGAAAATGTGACTCAAAGAAAAGTATTTTAATGATTTCACTGGGTCCATGATTTTTCCCAGTATTCTCACCTTTGTTCACAAGTGACATGGGAACACCTTTCAAGCACCTGAAGATGTCTGAAAGTATTAGTGCTTTGTTCTACCTAGCAACTCTTTTACCTCTGGGTTTACTTTGTGGAATATGCTTATTAGAGTGTACCGTGTATGTATTTATATAGGAACATGTAAGATGAGTTTTTTAAAACTGCAAATAGACTACTTCCCCATTTTTCAAGCATAGCAAAACACTGTCTGTCTAATCAAGGCAAATACTTGCCAATCAAGCAAAGGGTTTTTTTTTCTGCAGGTTGATGGAATAACATCTAATCTTACCTCTCCATTCTCCAGGGGGTGGATTTTGGAATAATAAGAAGTGCATATGACTTCATCATCTTTTATATAGGATGGAGTTCCAGGACGGGGATGGATGTTGTAGCGTGTCAGGCACTCACTGTCTGTGATAGCATAATACTGCCACGGTTGATAGTCTACACCATCCAGCGAACGTTCTAATATCCAGTTCCCAGGTCGAGGCGAGTTAGCTGCTTTCACAATAACATACGCAATCTGGAAAATCTGAAAAACAGATGAATTGTTAAAACATAAGTGAATATATAATTATAAACTCGTTCCAGTTTCTTAATAGCTACCAAACTAAGAACAGTTAATATGGTAGTTTGATTTTTTCCCCTAAAAATGTGTATGGCCTCAGATTCCACTGAAACTCCAGAAATAAATTCTCCATTAACATTTCTGAAAGAAGATTAGTTGCATTAGGCCAATAGACACTTTGAAAATAGAATTAAAAATCACTCTAAATTCCACATAACTTAGTAGGTACTTTCTAAGCTGCAGTGTCAGCCAAATGTTTGCAAGTTTGTTTGCAAGTATTTTTAGTTTGTAGAAGTGGGTTTGTTTGTGTATGTGTACTTATAGACATACACTTTCTGCGATGTTTAAGAGTTGCCAAACTCTGTTACAACTTTATCACTGTTTAGAAAAAATGAAAGTTTAAGCTAGTGAAAGGTAATCACATCATGCTGAAATCATTCTAAAAAGCATTCTTGTTTCAATCACATGACTCAGCACTGTGGCCATAAATAAGTTTTATAGGACAGAGACACATCAAATATCACTATAAAAAGAATGTAAGCCTGTAATCAATGCTCATTATGGTCCATTTCACCTGCCTATTCAATTGATTTATCAAGGTTTATTTCTGTTTATAGGTTTGCTTGAATGCAAGCCACAAACAATATATTTGCAATTGCAGAATGACATACGTTAGTGACGCAGTTTTGGCTTCGTTTGTTTTTTTTAACCTAGTAACATCTAGACGCTGCAGAGATAGAAGCTAAGGAAAGGAAACAGCAATTTTCATTAGAAAAGAAGAACATACAGTAAGTTAATATTTTTAAGACGCAGAGTCTGCACATGAGGATGCCAGAGGGTATCATGGAAAGAACAGTGTTGTTTAATACTTAATGTTTTCTATATCAGATAGTCATTGTAAAGAAGCTGCTTGATTCAGACTTAGTCCACACAAGATCTGTTGTGAATACTTAAACAATCAGTAACCCTGGTGAAAGAAGATCCTACAGTAATTGATGAAAGAAACAGTAAGAAGACTCAGTTTGTTTTTTTTAATAACTACCAGTATTATCATAAAATAGAAATTATGTTAACTGGGAAAGTACTGCAAATACTACAGTACATTTGATGAGGGAGGCAAATGTCGTTTCAATAAATGAAAACGTTTATCTCCAATTATCATCCTTGCCTTCCGTGGAGATGCTGAGAACACGGTAAGATCCACAATTCCTTCAGTCAGGAATTCAAATCACTACAACCAAAGTTTTTCAGTGGGAATAACAAGCTGGTGAGGCTGTATTTATTTTGACTTGAAAAACATGCGCATAACTGTGCATTCGTGAAGGATTATCCCAAGTTATCAATATTTTTCTTTAATAGCATAAAAGAAAATCTTCAGAGACAAGGAAATCTGTGTCTCATTCCATTGTTTCAACAGGAATCATACAATCACTTGTCCACTGTTTCACAAATGCCCTTTCCACTCTTAACCTCATTTATAGTTATATTTAATTGTGGCCACAAATAACTATAACTGTAACTATACTGGATCAGTATCACCAATAATGTTTACAATAAACAGAGAAAAACACAATGTTAATATACCTCTACAAAGTGTTTCCTCCCAGGTAAGCTCTTTGAAATTAAAGAAAATAGCTGGAGTGTTTAACTATTTATTATTTCCTAAGGGAGGTAATGAGAAAAAGATCTCTTTTAAGGAACTAGTTTATCAAGAGTTGTTTTGTACGTTGTCCTCTGCATGAGTAAAGAATCCAACATATAATGTAAATTCTTTTTACACCAGCATGATCTAGTCAAACCACATAAACTCTTTCAGCTCCAGCCGTTCGGAATAGAGATTTCATTCTAGAGTACTTCTGAACACTTTTAAAAAAAAAAAATTAAATAAGTGTCTGTCTGGTTTGAGAGATACAGGACTAATTTCTCTTCTAATACTTGGGAAGACTCTACTGTCTGAATTTGTGAAAATACTGACTTTATAGCCAGCTATGGTGTGTGGGTTTCAAGGTGTCAGTGTTTTTGAGCTCGCCAGGTGCAGGGACAAGGAGGAGCGAGACCCGGGCACTTGACCCAAGCTGGCCAACAGCATTATCTCATACCATGAACATCACTTTCAATATAAATTAGAAAGTTTGCTGTGAAGTTCTCTCTCTCCCTTGATGGCTGCAGTCCTGAGAACTTCTTGCCCCGGTGCTGGGCCCCAGAGGCCTCCCAAAGCCATAGTGCTCACAGTGTTCGACATTTGCTGTCCGCTGCTGGGAGTACAAAGCTTCCCACTGTTATCGTTGGCTGAGTATGATCTTTGCATATTCTGTATTGGAATTGGAATTGTATTGGAATCAACATTGGTTCTTTAGTGCTATGAAGGTTAATTATCTAATCTTATTCTATTAAATCTGTTTATATTTCAACTCTCGGGTTTCCTTGTTTTTTCCCGATTCCCCTTCCTGGGTGGGGAGGGGTCATCAGGTGATAGAATGATTGTCTAAATGACAAAAAATTGTTATGGATTTCTCAAACTGTAACTGTGTCTTACCCCAAGTTCTCATAATAAGACTATTCCTTATGTGTTGAACAGATAACAACTAAGATTAAACACATTGCTAGGGCTTCTACCGTGGAAGATCGGTGGACACAGCTGACAATAAATTCATAATCTTAAGTGTGCATACATAGTTTCTTTTGTGGAAGTCCTAAAACTTGCAAAACTTCACAGATTTAATGCTATGCACTGCCTTTAGCCAAAAAAACATTTAGCGCCGCAAACATCTTGGACGCATTGGTTCCGTGGGGCCAAGAGGCGCAATCAATAGGAATTCTTTTCTTGTTTGCTTGCTTTGAAACACTAGGCTGTGTGGGAGAGTGAAACTTTCTACAGTTACTTTTCAAATTAGAGTCCTATTTCAATAACATTTCCTGCACATTCTGCTGAAGATTTGTTTGAAGTCTGGTTTCTTACCTTCTGGGATAGCATACTGTTTGACTGCAATTTATTATATACCGTTGGCTTTGATTAGTTTTAGCATACTTTGTAAATGAAACTGCCACAACATTTTATAAAAATAGCAGTGGAGAGGAAATGGCATATTGCAGGTCAGTGGGATGAACGTTATTTCTCTTAATCTAAACTTGACAAGGAAAATGCTTGTTAACATAAATAAAAGAGTACACGTGAAGAGTTGTTTTTAACTACCACTCAATTTCAGTTTTTGGCCTGATCCAGACTACTACTGTTGCAGTCTCCGAGAGTTCCTGTAGTGGCTTCTGCACCAGCACTGAGCTATCTGCAACCCACTGACATGTGAAATATTGTCTTTTCTTTTTCAAGTCTCTATTCACAAGTGGAACTGAACTGAAAGACTGTTTTGTATAAAACAAAATTATTTCCCGGGCAGTGAAATAGAGCTGGAACTAAAGACCAGAATTTTTAAATCTTGGTAGGCTGCTAACGCTAATTGCAGTCACAGGAAGATGAGCAAGCACATGCATCAAAAACATGGCCCGATTAATATTCCTGATCTTTCTCACTAAGGCTGGGCTGAAGGAAGTACAGGATGCTAATCTGTGCTTCTTAGAAACACCTTTTCTTTGGGGCACAGCTAGACTCATAGAGCTTTAGCAGGAATCAGGAAGACATTTGTCCCAGCTTAGAGCGCTACCCTAGTCACTACCAGCTCATCACAGCTCTGTGACACAGACAACAAACTCACTGTATTCCATACTTTCATGTGCTTTCTAAACAAGTTGACAGTAACAACTAGTGCAGAAATAAAAAGATTAAAATTAATGGCAGCTGTATGATGATTCTCAAAGCAAGTTGATGTCATGGAAGCAACATTGACTTTTGAAACAATTGGAAAACTGTCTTTCTCCAGGTAGAAGAGTAACCCTTCTTTTACTGTGGAGTTGCTTAGCAAATGATATTCTAGTTACTATACTACAGCCAACAAGAGCTTAGTGGCACGAGAATGCTAATACCAATAAAGTCTAACATGTCACTGAGTTTTGCTGTATTTGTTTCCATAATCAAAAAAGTGAGCCTGCTCAGCTTTATGGAGCCAAGTTTCCTAGTAAATATTAACACCGAGCTTCTATTCCCACAGAGTAATTGATGGAGCATGCCTGGTTTACTTTTCAAATAGCATCAATAAGCTGACACATGTCAATTGATGTAACAATTGTACAATCTGAGAGAATATCTGATTTTATACAAGTCCAATACAATGTCACCTGAAGACTAAAGTTTGCTGATACAAATACAAAACCAGAGAACTACCAACCTGCCTAGTACCATGTAATAGTCCATTAACACAGCTGCCAAAGTGCAGCTGGTGTTTTTTTACTACTTGCTCTGCTCATGTGACCATAGTGTAATTATGAGAGTGGGAGGGAAATAGTCTAAATAGTCCTCTAAGCTTTTCCCAAATTCTAGTCAACATAATAACACAATCCTCAAGATGAGAAACAAAACGAGTCTTGGGTCTCATTTTCACTGGTAATTGTCTCAGCAGTGAGATCTGTGAAGCACATATTGTGAGGAACAGTTCCATAAGTTATAGCACTGTATCTTCTTATGAATGCCTCATAAGACATAGAAAAGTGCATCCTACTATACAGGATAATTTGCTACACTAATATTATTCAGATAGAGCTGAAGTGAATCATTAATCTGCATTGGGTTAGCTAGTGAAGCAGGAAATCTCATTGTGCCTGACTCCCACCTGCACTTCTATTTAAAAAATAAATTCTTCAGTTAGAAACCGTTCATGTAAGTCAGAATATCATCAGAGAAAAAATACAGTACCGCACAATTCTATAGAAGTATTTCCATTTCATTTTCTCAACAGAATAACGTAGTAGCTCTAATGGAGACTTCCATCAATAATCTGGTGTAAGCTGTGTATCTACTTATTTACCATAATTATATTATGTTGTTGATTATTATTCCAGTTCAGTGGTCAAGTAAACATGGTATTCTTTCATAGAGAAGAGTGCAAAATTTGGGCAAGGGTATGTTTCCTTACAGGCTGGCATAAACAGTTTTAAAATTTGTGGCCTTAAACGTCCCATAGATTTATTTAACCAGACATTTAAGTGCTCTTAGGCACAGCAAAGCACTGCAGCCACCCCTTGTCCCAGTGCAAAATTCATCTGGATGAGTCAATTGAAAAAACTATCTCGGAACACCCTGCAGAACCCCCTGCTAATGGGGGTTATTGCCCACAGGGGGTATGACTCATTAAGAAAAGCAGGGGAAAAAAACATTTTTGGACTGCGTAAAATTTATTTGGGATGTATTAAGGGGATTGTGTAAAGGGATGAGATTTTCTATGGAACATTTAGGGGAGGGAATAAAGGCGGGGAAAGGAAGGGATCAAGGTGGATCAGGGAGGAACAAGTGTAAGATAGAGGAAAAAGGAGATAAAAGGAACCAGTTGACTGTACATAGCTATCTGGTCGGCATGTTTGTCCTAACCTTGATCACTGAAGTCTGATCTATTTTCTCATTAAATCCTGTTTCTAACTATCTTCCATTTAGGTGTGCTCTCTTTTTTGAGCGGGTATCTGTGAACAAGAGTTAACTTCAAGCTCAACTAGCCAGCAAGTAGAAGAGGTCTGAATACCAACAATTAGAGTAGGGCTGCAAATCTCCAAGGCTCTTCTATTTGGTTGCCAGCAACTGGGGACACCAGTGAGACCTGGGGCCAGCTAGTGGATAGATTATCTAAGGCCAGCTATTGAAGTGTTGCATGTTGTGTATGCATCCATAGATATAAACACACATGCTCCTAGCAGACTTTAATCCTAATTAGCCAGAGAGGAAGACCAAGCTGAGGCAACTTGTGCTGCCTTTGTGTGAGTGCTGTGTGTTCGTGTGGGAGCTGATAGGGCACTGTGGCTTATTTATGTTGCTCTGCGTGTGTGTGCGTGTTTCACTCTCTCAGAAGCATTTGCTCTGCCATGCCACAGTCTGAACGTGAAGACAGAGCTGCAGCAGCCTTGCATCCAGAAGGCTACCAGATTCAGTAACTTCTAGCACTTAGGATGACCAACAATCAGGAATCACAGATCTAAACAAATTCTCAATGCAAAACAGAGTTTCTCGATCTTTACGCTCGTGGATAAAAACGACTGTTATATATGCAGGACATCATGCATCTCAAATTAAGTATTACATTTGCACTATTGTTCATTTTGGAATAGCCTCTCCTGCAGGCTTAAGACATGAAACAGACTAAATCCAACCACTTCTGCTAATGAGCTAAAGCAGAGGTTTTGTGAATTTGAGAAACAGTTCCTCTTGTTCTCAGAGACAGATATAAATTCCTTATTATTCTATGTGGTCAGTCATATTTCAATTCACATAAGCCGTTATGGATTATTGTTTGTGTCTATTATTTATTAAAGAGAGAAGACAGTTTTGATGCAAGAATTTTCAAACAATTGGCTATTTATGAACAACTAACCTTCTCATTTTAGTCTCACATCCAACTCAGACAGAGAAAAAGCCTAATTGAGAAATGGAGTGGCTCTCCAAATTCCTCAAATGACCATGTAGCACGTATCTTTTTCTATTGCTGTCCTGAGAGACAGTGGCCATGGTTTCAAACATCCTGCTCACAGCTAGAAATTCTGTAATTGAAAATGCTGGCATGGGAGGAAAAAAAAAAAAAATGCTTAGCAGGATTCAACTAATATCAGTTTAGAGAGCTGAACAGCTCCCTGCCATGCTGCAGTTTGCCTTCTAATGACAATGTCTCTCCTGTTCATCTGAGCTTCTTCCAACTGAAATGCTGCTACCAGATGGGGAATTTGGGCTCAAAGACGCACATGCTTCACTCCAACATAGTTTTTTTTCCACAGTGTTGCAAACAATTCTGGTTACTAGATAGCAGGGCATCATCTGTCCCAGAAAAAAATGCAGCTACACGTATGTCATGCAAAATAAGATGTCCACAGCACTTCATGGGAAAACCTGAGAAAGATTTTACCATAGCAAACTTTGAAAAGCTCGAAGGTGGGTGTCTCCAAATCAAGCCAGAAAAGAAATATTTCATCTTTTCTAATTAGACAAAAATTCACTCATGTAAAATGCTCAGTCCCATTAAGTTAATACGTGCAGTACTTGCATTTAAAAAAAAAACAAAACAAAACAAAAAAAACCCCAAACCAAATTACAAATGCCTCAATTTAGAACAATCTCAGCTTTCTCCCTCCCCTGTATATTACTGCCAGAGAGGCTCAGGTTCCTTTAAGAACATTTTCTTTTCCTTGAGAAAAATAGATCCTTTATTAATACCTCTCAACTTTTGCTCATGTCATAAGTAAAATATGATTATAACTTGTGTCATTCTAAAAAAAATTAGAAGCAAATTCTGTTAAAACAGTGCACTTTATAAAATGTCAAACTGTTAAGCTCTCAAGTTGTCCAGCTGTTGAGTATCTAAGATACATGAAGCTGAATGGAAGGAATCAGTACCTGTAAAGCTTCTGGCACTGTCAGCTTTGTTCTTTGTAATTTTCTCTGTTGGTTTTCTCCATTACTCACTGTTCAGTTGTTTGTGAAGGCCTCGAAAAGAATAGCTGCTTTCTGTCGATCATTTTTGCTGCTCATCATTGGCCTAGTGTACACCAGTACTGAGGGCTAACGTTAGTAATTTTTTTTCACAGTGCTTTTAAATAATAGCAGAAAGCAATTTCTTTTTTTCTTTGTTTCCTAAGGCTAATCACTTCTTTCCATAGAGACA
The DNA here is from genome assembly GCF_000708025.1 of Charadrius vociferus. Classification (NCBI taxonomy): domain Eukaryota; kingdom Metazoa; phylum Chordata; class Aves; order Charadriiformes; family Charadriidae; genus Charadrius; species Charadrius vociferus. The sequence continues at coordinate 2,281,919 of NW_009647401.1, read as the reverse complement.
GGGTATGGTAAGGAAAGGAAAATTGGTGGAAATGCCAATATTCAAACCTTTCTTCTTCAAACCTAGACAATAGCAGAGAAGAGAAAAAACAGAAAGGCATGTTCTTTTTTTTTTTTCCCCTCCTTGATCCAAGAACTGATGCTCAGCCTGAGTCCAGCAGTGTTGAGAGTACCCAGGGTAAAGTGTTCTCATTTCCTTCAGTGAGGTTTCTACGCAGTGTCCTCTCACCAGCAGTGACCTGTCTGTTCCTCTAGCTTGAGAAGAAAAGAACTATCACACCCATTTTTTTAGGCTCCATTCAAAAGTTCTACAGTGCTAAACCTTGAAACCTAAAAACTTAAAAACTATTCTCAATCTCCTCAACTATTACAGACTCAGACGAAGTCTTTACACTTTAATTCCATAATGAGAATATTAACATAGGTAAAACTATTTAGGAAAAACAGGAATAGCACATAAGAATCAGCTTTTAGCGGTGAATGTGTACTTTTCATAGAGTCATTTGGGTTGGAAGGGAACTTTGAAGACCTAGTCCAACCCTCCAGCCTTAAGCAGAGACACCTTGTACTAGAGGCTGACTGCTTGGTAGTTCCCAGGGTCCTCTTTATTACCCTCTTCAAAAATAGGTGTGATATTCCCTTTTCTCAAGCCACTGGGGCCTTCGCCTGACTGCCATGGCTTTTCAAACATGATGGATAGTGGCTTAGCAACTACATAAGCCAATTCCCTCAGGACCCTCAGATGCACCTCCTCCAAGCTATTCAGATTTCCTTTTTGTACAACAGAGAGCAAGTTCACACTGCACTAATTTTATCAATGTGAAATTAAAGATCTTTTCCAATGTTATGGTTTCTGACTTTTCTGCAGAGTGCTAAAAAGTATATAAATAAATACTTGTTACTCAGTGAGGCGACATCTATCTGTCATGCACCTTGTATAGAGGGATACAAACAAACATCTGAAACTGTTGTACTGTTAGAATAGAGCATCTCCTGCATTATCAACATTTAAACCTTTGACATTTCCCTGCTGAAACCTTCACAAGCTTATACTTTGAGTTCCTTGAAAAGGACGTGTTATTCACCATATATAATGTATGAGGCATCACCTTGAGGACCTGGGATTTTGATTTGATTTTGATTGTAAGCTCATTGATCTGAATATGAAATAGGCATGTACTATTTTGTAGCCATTCCCTGAACAAGACAAAATGTTCTCTCCATCTCAATCTGGAAATATTGTGCAATATGAACAACTTGAACAATGAAAACATGAATAAAGTAGTAACTTTAGCCTTCAAATAAAAAAAGAGACTTTTTTCCAAAATATTTTCAGCCTCTTATTTGCTTCTTTCTTTTCTTCACTTTCTTTTCTTATACACCATGCTTCATTTCTTCAGCTGAACATGATAGTTGTTAAAAAGGCTTAAAAATATATTCTCACAGTGATTCTAAGCTGTCTCATCACTAAACTTTGGAAATTTCAAAAACATACACAAACAAAGAAGAAAATGGAAAAGAAATGAGATTCTAAATCTGACTTCCAGATCAAAAAAGTGTATGCATGTTCAGTTTTCTTTTTTGCTTTCAGTTCTTAATACTTTTTAAATTATCCTGAGAACTGCTTTAGATGTGGGTATGCCACTGTATGGCATTGCAGGGGATATATGAAATATAAAAGGCGAATTATGAGATGAGTAATTTTATATATTTCCATCTCATAGCCCCTTTTACAATCACAGTTTATTTCTGAATAATTAAAAGACATAACATATTAGGACCCACAACCAAACGAAAGGTTTATCTTCACCATGAAGTTGTATGTTCTGTTTAAAAACAAACCAAGTCTCTGTTTTTCCATGTTTTGTAACTGGAGAGATAAACTGCATACCCTTTCCTAAGTTTCTTCAGTCACTTATTATACATTAGTCCAAATCAAACAAAGAGCTTCATTAATGAGAGTTTTTACTGACTATCTAAACCACCTCATTGATAAATGAGTCTCTAAGTGCTTCCACAGAGCACATGACCTGCTGCACATGGACTTCACAGACCACAAAGAGAGACAGGGAGTGGAAGAATAATTTTGCCATCCACAGATTTCATGAAAGGAGTGTGTGTATATATACATATATATACACACATTCATTCTTCATTGTTCAGAACAAGGAATTATTTTATGCAGCTCCAAGGCCTATTTAAACATTAACTTTATTATCATTAGTACTCCTTCCCAGAGTGGTTTTAGATCCACCAACAAATCAAGATCATGATGAGGACCGATGAGGAAAACCCCTTGGCAAATCAGATTCAATGCTCTTCACCACTCTCTGACCTACTGTACACATTAAGAGGAGCAGCGTTTTACCCTGTGCCACATACTGCTATCTGAACACTTTTACAGCCTGCTAGCTTAAACAAAAGGCAATTAAAAACAACCTTAAGCATATTTCATCAAATCATTGCATAAATACTGGCATAATACTGTAAAGCACTATGCGGCATTCGTATGACAAAGTACTTTCTTGCCATTAGGAGTTGCTCCTACTCCCTTAAATCTTAACTTACACACAAAACCTCACAAAAAAACAAATTAGTAAATTAATAATTTGTCTCTTAACACATATTGAGCTGTTCTGTTACGACAGTTTTCATCATGTGTACTACAGGATCTTGTTGCCCATCCTGTGGCATAGACCTTAAATTTCAATAATAATTTTGTGGGAAATGGCTAGCACGACAGAAGCGCTATTTCATGACCATCACGGTCAGCTTCAAAACTTGGTTTTTTAAGTCAGCTTTTTATTCATCATAAAAATGACAACATATTTCTTCAGTAAGGAGAGCACAATCTGTTCAAGGCTGAGAAGCCTATGATCCCATTATTTGTCATGCCACCATTCTCCCAGGCTCTGGGACTTTCTTCAGAACTGGAATTGCCAATAGTACAAAATCTGAAGAAAACCTTCTATTCATGTCAGAACGTATGTGTCACTCTGGATTCAAAGATCATAATAGAGTATTTAGGACCCATATTCTGAAACTATTAGCCTGAAGGATGGAAAGGTGAATAGCTTTCTTGGTTAAAGCCAAAATTAGAAAAGGAAAAGTGGTATGTATATTTATTGTAGTCACCCAGGGGAAATGTAAGGCAAGTAACCTCAGAAAGAAAAACTATAAATTCTCAAAACATTTTTAATCTTTGTCAGTGTGTATTATGAACTGAAAGGATTTGCTTACTTAGAGAGCTTTCTGGCTACCCACAAAGCAATAAAGTTATGCTCTGATTTAGTGGGGAGAATAAAAAAAAATTGGGCAAAATAATCCCGTGGAGATTTATTGTTAATACAGCTACTCAACCTAGCTAGCAGGACTTTATATGGTGGGTATTACAACGGATCTTCCAGGATGATAATGGCTTCTTAGCATTTCAGAATGCATTGAAGAGTACTCTCTCCATGTATTATTGCACCACTTATGAAAACCTTTTTTTTAAATGCTGCAAGAAAGTCAGCTTGAGTAACTTCACTGATACTTGTTTCTTAGAACACGTAAAAGCTTAATGCAGCAGGCTCTACTGGAGTTATGGCTAGCATAGATGTGCACTTTTGACCCTTAGCTAAGGAAAAAGGTCATTCATTTTTCTTTAGGCTTTTGTCTGAGTGATATCTGTGTGGAAAACTTTATTCTGAGACAAGAACTGAGCCCCGGATGACATCGGTCACCAGTGTGCATACATTCTGTTTAAGCATAGTCTCCCCTTCCCATGAAGAGAAAGGCAGGTGGAAAGCTTCGTAATATGAAGTATACTTGCTAATAGTATAAACCGGGTAGTTCTTGAAAATGTTCACTGAGATATCAAAACACTTACTACAGTTCTTTTTGTTTTCACAATTACTAATAATTATGTTTTCCAGGTATGTTTGCTATAAATCCTTACTCGTATATTTATGTGTTGTTTGTTTTCTACCTTTTCTTTTTACTTTTTTTAAAATAATTTCATTATAAACTAACTTCAAATACAATAGTTTTGCTTTGGTTAAAAATAATATCAGAAGAACAAAGTATGCTTTGTTTCATCCTATAGACATCTGATTATTGCATTACCAGCAAATTGTGATACCAAAGAAACGAATTATTAAATATTCAGATTCGAGTCTGTGAAGACAACAAAACCCAAATTTTTTTTTTAAAAAAATCAGCATCATAACATCCAGTTACATGTGTAAAAATTGGTTGAAGACTTCAATAAAAGGACTTTAATAAAAACATATCTCACTCTTTTTTTTATTTTTTAGTTCCACAGCCTTTTCATGGTTTTAGTTGCATCTTTTTAGAGTGTCACTTTAACAGTTCAGTACCACTTAGGCATAACTGAGCCAGCACAGTGGATTTAGGATTATTTTTTTTTGAGAGAGAGATAATTGAATGTTTTGTGTTCTCAAATGTTTATATTACTTCAATGCAAAAAAAATATTATAAACAAATATTCAGGATGACAGCTCTATGTTGCAGGCACAGACTCATAGATCAGTATTTTATACTTCAAGGTTTTACAATCAGTTGAAGCCAACACAGAGACCCAGCTGACCCAGAGAGGGGTGGAAATGTTTTCTCCACCACCTCCAGAAATATGTTCCTGCCCCCTCCCCCAACGCTGGCATTAAAACCCCAGACAGCACGCCAAATTAGAGAAGTGATCTGGCAGAAACCTCACCCCAAAAAAACAAGACAAGACTTCGTTTTCAGTATCAAGGTACTGATCTGGTTCGCTGCGTGGCAGCCCAAGTGCTACTGCCAGAACAAGGGAGACAGGAATGTCTCCCTTTAGCCCATTTGGGGATGGGGAGGAAGAGCAATCACGGAACTGCAGCACTACAGTCTGAACAGACTTTGCTTCTGTCCACATTTCTCTCTTTAGACAAATATTTTTGAAGATGGACAAAACAGACTGGAATTTGTTGGTGAAGTCTCAGTTTGGATTAATTTCCATTTCTGTTAAATTACTTTCTGGTTTGGGGATGAACACAAGCTTTAAGCTTTATCTTTACAGAAACTGTTTTGAAAGCGTCTCAGAGATATGAAGCACGTAATTATTAGTAAAAGAGAAAAAGAAAATATTAACTGAAAACCTAAGCAAAATGTTTGGACATATGTACAAGTTTAACATATGAAGACCAATCGGCACTTAATTTTACTAATCTGGTTCTTGTATCCCAAGACTAAAACCAGTGTCATTAACCTTCCCTTTATTCCTTTAGCTATTCCAATATCTGTATTTGATTACAGCTATTGATAGCTGTAATTTTTTCCAGTGGAAAATGTATTCAATATTCCAGAGCAGAGAAAATATAACATGAAAACCAAGTATGTCCTAGTAATATACATATTCCTATACTACTGTGCAGATAGTGTGTAAAGGTTATTTTAATATGGCTGTGTTGCTCAACACATTCTGATTCCTTACCTAACGTTTGGCGAATTGTTATTAGTTAAAACAGAAAACTGTAAACCTGTACAAAAAGAAGTAATGTTGTCGTGAACTATCTTATCATCCAATTTACCTTATATTTCAGTGTGGCTGTAAGATTGACTTCAGTCAGTCCCTAAAGGATTAGTTTAACTGGATCTAATTGTGGGGTTCAACTGTAAAGACAAAGACCCACACAGTGGTTTCCAGTCATTTTTCGAAATCAGACAACAGGGAGATGATTCCAGAATCCAAGAATCATGCCACAACTTCTAAGTGGTCAGGACTCAAAAACGTGGTTATTTCTTCTATAAGAAGAAAATAAGTTGAACAGGGATGCAGGTTGAGTAAATTCATGGTCTCTGCCGCTTAATTTGCATTATGACACAGTTCCGAGAAGATGTATTTTCAGACTGGCTTTGGAAGGGACGATGAAACACAGACAAGTTTCATTTACTAGAAATGCAAAGAAATGGCTGGTCAGAAAGGGCAGCTTTACTTTTGAGATTACACAAGTACTCCAAGCCAGTCCTTCCTATAGCCATCTTCTTCTTACCTCCTCAGTCAAACACCAGAAGGGAGAGGAAAGAAGGCCAAAAGTGAGCAGAGAATTGGTGACAGAAATAAGAATCTAATTGCTCATATAATCTTTCATTTAAAACAGCCATTCTTTAAATTAAACATATTACGAACAGGTAGCCTGGCTCAGTCTGGCCACACATCTGGGCAACATCTTCAACATGGTTCTGCAAGACTACTTGCCACACTTGCCTCAAGTCATTCTTGACTAACAAATATGCCAACTCTGCTGCTGTGGAACACTGATGAGGTCCTTCTGAGAGAGAGTCATGCTCCTCCAAGTGATCTGGCTAATGTTGTGCACCCAGGGAAATGAAAGCTGAAAATAATGTTTCCTTCAAGCAGCTATCAATCAACACAGCACAGTCATACTGGCAAAACAAAGGAGCAAATGACAAGCAAGGTCCCACAAGCAAGGTCTCTTCGCAGGAGGTTTCTCCTCCCTCATACTTTCCTTCTCCCCCAACAAAGGTCAGCAATATTACATTAAGAAATGGGGGAACACCACCATTTTGGTCTGTGTAGCATCTAACAGGCTTAATAAAAATCTGGACTCTGTTCAGACACAGCGCTTATGAGGGTACATCCACGTTAGCTTTTTAGCTCAGATAAGGAGCATGCTTTTGAGGTGAATCCCCCAACTGTCCCAGTTTTAGCATTCACATCACGAATAGATTGTGGAGCTCACAAACTGGATCCCTTTCAGATAAGAACTAAGCCAGAAGAACATGCTTAGACATAACTGATTCATTTAAGCTGCTAATGGATATTCAGCCCATGATGCAGAATAGAGCTAGTCTGAAGTAAATTTCCTGACAAGTGAGCTGGGTCCTCAGCATCAAATAAACACAAATCCTCTTCCAAGTCCATCCCCCCTCTCTCCCACTGTGACACACTCTTTGCCAATGCAGGCAAAACTGAAGTATCAATATTCAGATTTTTTTCCTCAGTTGGTTTCAAATCATACTCAAATGTTCAAATTATAGGTCACATTTCACATTATGTATAGTAGTCCGCAGCACAGCAACAGATGTATAAACACATTGTGTATTACATGCAACCCAAAATTCAAACTTTAAAATAAAAATAATATTTTTAAAAAATCAAGAATTATAAAGCACAGCAACAAAGTAATTAATCACAGTCCACATTGTGCATTTGGTATCCGTAACTCAGCCATGACATATTACTTTCAGAAATGTATTATATGCTATTTCTGATGTTTGTAGCTCTCCTACCTATAATAGCCAAGAGTGAAGACGTACTTTCCATGGGACCCTTCCTCCCTAATGATCTTGTTTTCCAATTTGATGGCAACTGTGCACATACAGATTCTGTTTCCTTTCATTGATAGGAGGGTTTTTTTCCCCTCCTTTTTAAGCTCTTACCACAGACTGCCACACTGAGCTTTTACAACACTAGTCTGAGTCCTATCCTGTTATTTTCCTGTCCCAGCCTGAATCTCTCCATTCACCTTGTCACAGTTTCTTAGTTCTCTCATGCCTGTCTTTTGCCACAGAGCCACTTAGTTGTAGTCTTGTGTAGAAAAAGCAAAAGCAATCACTCAGTTTTGCAATTCTTTTCCTCTTCTTAGTGTTATTAAAGATATGCCATATATGTTTGTGACTGTGCACACGTGCACGTGTGTGTGTGTATTTCTGCTCATGGGTATTAAAGCGAATCAAATAAGAAAGAAAACATTCAAAACCAGATCAAAATCCTCCATTCAAATTATATTTGGACAATACAGAATTATAAAATAATGAAGTTCGCATTATCAGAATATTGCTGTCAGCTTTTTGTAAATGCTTTTCAAAATGCATCTAAGCAAGTCAAGCATTCTTCTCCTACTTATAGCTATTCAGTTCTCTATGTAGTTTCAGAAATGGCACTTCCCAAAGTATAATACGTGCCACTCATAGTAAAGTCTATGAGTCTAAAAATGTATATTCTAAAAAGTACTGAAATACACTTCCGAAGAAGTGGGACTGCAGTGATTTCTACATGGAGTCGGAACACAATTTTTTAGACTCCTTCCTCCCTTCCTACAGAAAGAGGGCAGGGGACAGAATGAAAACACAAGGTGAAAGAGTTGGACACTGTCAGAGCTTTAGGAATTTAAAACCGATGAACTGCAACTGCTATATAGAGAAATCAACTATATAGCTTAATCAGTTATTCTTGCTCTTGCACCTGATGAGGTGCACCTTGTAAGATCCAATGAGGCTCTGAGTTGTGCCAACTACTTTCTTTTCTTCAGAAATACATGCCTGGAAAGGATTACCTGGACACTGAACTGATCCTCCACAATGTCAGGCAATTAAGATATACTTATCAAGTCCAGAATTTTCTGCCAGAAGATTATGTCTGGGTACACCTGAGTTGCACACATCTACAGGTCACATAAAATATTCTGGCACCATTTAAAAAAATATCAGGCATACAGTAAAAAAAACCAAACCCCACAGAAATATACTCCTGGCACAAATATCTTAGCAATATCAAGGGTATTGCCAATGTCCTTCTTCCCCACAACAGCAGGGAATTTGTTAATAAAAGTGTCCTGATGTGTGTAGAAATCAGAAACAGATGGGCTGACCATCTCACCTCAAACTGCCAACTGGTTTCCCTGTGTATTTGCCAATTTTCTTTAAAGATGCTCTACTAATCTTCCACACCACTGTGAAATTAAACCAATTGAGGATTTGGGATGGCATGAGTGCAGGGAATATGTTCTCCCTGGAAGCCTAAGCATTTCTGTTTTGCCAACTCCCTTCTCTGTACTTCTTGAAGAGAAGACTTATTTTCTGTGCTGCTAAACATTGCACACACTGGACCTGAATTACTGTTGTTGCACTTGAACTGCGCACCACTTAGGGTGAAGCCCATAGACCCTACACAACCAGCAGGAGTAAGAGATGCAGACCAGCGGACAGCTTCTCTTGGTAATTTGTGAGTGCTTCATGGATGCAACAAGCTAGCACGCCGATGGACCTACCCTGTCAAACTCAGATCTGCAGTTTCACTTTCAGTAATCAGGAGAGCTCAACCTTTCATTTTAACCTCCATTTATTTTCGTGTGAGCAACTCTCAAATAAATCTACATTCATCTTTTGGCCTCCTATGCACTTGCTGATGAAAAGCACTGTAAAAAAATAATCTCACATGTACAGCTATGAATGGTGTTCCATAATATTCTTGTGAAATAGATAAGATGGTGGTTGCCAAAATGGCTTAAAAGTCTAGAAAAGTGAAGGGTTAAGAGCAAATTAGCAAAGATGCTCAGAACAGAATCACAGAATCACAAAATGATCAGGGTTGGAAGGGACCTCTGGAGATCATCTAGTCCAACTCCCCACCAGAGCAGGGTCACCTACAACAGGTTGCACAGGACGGCATCCAGGCGGGTTTTGAATGTCTCCAGAGTGGGAGACTCCACAACCTCTCTGGGCAGCAAATTTGGTTCCTTTCTGGGAACCAAATAGTTCCAGTTTTCAACTGATACTTTTTTAACAGATGGGGTACAAATTTCAAACGTACTTTAATGAATTAGAAACTTAGCCTCCACTATAGATAAAAGCTCTTTATAAGTACTATGGTAAACCTCAACTGCTGGGAGAAAAGAAAAAAAAAAATACTGCATTTTTCTCAACCAGACTGATAATGTTTTGGTTCCTCCTAAAGTTAAATATATATTACATCTTTATTTTATTAGTTATTGCTAACTAAAATATACCATTTTTATATGGCTACACTGCACAATAATGTAAAAAAAAAAATGTAGTTGCCCCAGAAGGCCAAGCATTATATAAATGAAGAAATTGTAATTATTTTCTGTATTTTTTCATGAAATTAGGATTGCTAAAAGCATTCCATGTACTGTCATAATTACCAGTAATAACATGCAAACTAATG